>NC_050444.1:15691534-15916534 GCF_903995425.1 Onychomys torridus | reverse complement strand
ACCCTCAAACTCAAAACATTTTCACATGAAACTATGAATAAATATCAACTTCCTGTTTATAAGAATTGAGTCAGTGTACCAATTTTTTAGCTATCAGTTTTACAACCCTGTCTAACACTACTCATAATCCCACCTAAATACCATGGCCATTTAGTTTATTAGGATTTAGTGCTCAAGTTCACACCACAGGCCTACCCATACCACTTGGACATTCTCACTGTCTCATTTATTTTAGTGAATAACTATATAATTCAGTATTACCATGTAGAAAATATGTATAAAAATCACTCCTTTAAAAGTTAGTCACCAAAATTAAATAAAATGTCCTGAGGTCAGATTCTTAAAACAAATGTCCCAGGGTCTGAGTAAGGACAAGGTGGCCCACACTGCATGCCTACGATCCCCATATGTAGGACACTGAGGCATGAGAAGTAAGAGTTCGAGTCCAGACCCAACTACATGGTAAACTTCTAGCCAGACTGAACTATATCCTGAAAGCTTTTCTCAAAAAACCAAAAGTTTCTTCCCTACTCACTTAACAAGTAGTCACTTCTATGGGGTGTGCATTCTTAATCTCAGCACTTAGGAAGCAAAGACAGGCAGATCTCTATGAGTTCAAAGCCAGCCTAGCCTACATATCAAATTATAGGACACAGACAGGATTACACAGTGAGATGAAAAAGAAAAAAAACAAGAAAAATAAAAGGTCACTTCTTGTTGTATGTGGACACAATAGCCATCCCCTACTTCTTTATAAGATTTTAGGTAAGTAAGCTAACATTTTGAAAAAATTGTTTCACTCAAAATATTTATCACTTAATAAGTAGAAAACTCTAAGCCAATCAATTTTTTCTCCTTTTTGAGTTTTGGAACCACTTTTAATTTTAAAAAAATATTAAAATTAAGTTTGGGAAAATTAGGGGGAACAGCATCTTATTAGGTAGCCCAGATTACCTCCCCAACTCTCAATCCTTCTGTTTCAGCTTTCTGCATGCTAGGATCACAGTTGTACATCACCACATACAGCTCAAAATGTATTTTTAAACTAATAACAAATTCATCACTGACTTGACATAGTTATTGTTGTGGATTTACTTTGTGGTTACTTAGCTTATTTACATGCTGAAGGGACTATATATTACACAAATTGAAAATTAAAAATGAAGAGACGGGCATGCTGCTCACGTTACTGATCCAACACATGGGAGGAAGAGGCAGGTAGATCTCTATGAGTTCAAGGCCAGCCTGTGAACTCTGGAACAACCAATGCTATAGAGTGAGTCCCTATCTCAGAAAAAGGTAGGAAGGGCAGGAGAGAGGGAGTGAGGGGGGAAGGGGAGCAAGGGGGGAAGTAATGGGGGAAGGGAGCATCAGAGGGAGGAAAACAATAAATATAAAGGAAGAGATAAGTAACTGACCTAGGATCTGAAGTTCAGGGACACACTCTACTTCCACAAAAGTCACTTCTGTCCTAGAGACAGAGGAGCTGGCAGACTGAGAAACATGATATTCTTTTTTTTTTAAATGCAAAAGCTATTAAATGGTGACCCAAGGCCTGTGTTCTAGGCCTGTTTTGCCCATGATCACTCCACATAAAGAAAAGAAATGATCTGTGGGACAGACCTCAGTTCCACTTCCAGCCTGGAGGGAAGGCTATTCAGGGGACTCTTCTCTCCTCATGACTCAGTACTGGGGCTACAGCCCTCCTAAGGTCTAGGGAATCACTTATTTGTGTCAAAAATCATAGTTAATATAAAAGTGACTTGAAGGTCAGTGGTTAAAAGAGGATGAATGCTCTCATTTCCAAATTGATAACATACACAATATAGTAGAATATGCCAGAGCGAACAATTCATTTCCAAACTAACATTTTAAATAATTCTACCTACAGTAAAGAATTAAAATTAAAGGGCCACAGCTTCTGTAGTTCTAGAACTCAGGAAGCTGAGACAGGAGGAGTAGAATTGGAGGCCCTCACGTGCTGCAGAATAAATTCAATTACTTGTTACAGGGTGGCTACAGGTTGCAGAGAAATGAGGAGCTACTGTCTGATGGGTACAGTTTTTAGCTGAGAAAAAATGAAATGACTCCAGAAGGCTGAGGATGTAGCTCAGTAAAAAAAACACTTGTCTAGCACATGTGGGGCCCTGGTATCCCCCCAACACACACACATGCACATGAGTGCACCCAAACCCACATGAGTGTGCGTTCTTTCCCTCTCCCCCCCCTCTATCTCTATCTCTCTATCTCTCTCTCTACACACACACACACACACACACACAGAGCAGCTCTGGATCTGGAAACACATTAGTGGCAACAGCTGTACAATGTGGCCGTATTTGTGATGCCAGTAAACTGTACAGTTAAAAATGGTAATTATGGTCAATTTTATGTATTATTTTACAATAAAATCTTTAGTGCCTTTAGCCTTAAGAACAAAACTACATGAATCAAGAATGTATTACTTGTTATACATTCTTGTTCATCTACGCCAATAGTAAAAATCCCAAAGCAAGGATATTAAAATAAGCATTCAATTAGATTAAGTGACTCATTAACATAACAAAACCACTCTATTAACTGTACCAGGAGACTATGTTTATTAAAAGCCTCCTACATGAACACGTTCATATATTATACAAATATATATATGCATAATACACTTATATGCATATAGATACATGCACTTCCAGCCAAGCCAACAATTCATTTGTATCTCTATATTGTTAACAGTCAAATAGTAGAATCGACTATGATAAAGTCCGTTCCTATTGGAGAACTGAAAAACACTTTACTGTGGAAACAAATAGATTTGCAGAGTACTTGAAGACAGAGAAATTGCTGTGGGTTTGGGGCATCTACTTTCCTTGCCCTACTGGCCCCACTTCTACCCCGCGCACTGCCTCTTATCCCCGGAAACAGATTCCTGCTTGCTTACCACCAGTCCTAGGACGAGAGTGCGAACCCTTTCTCCGATCTCTGGTGAAATGTCATTGCCAAACTGCTGCAGGGTAGTGAGAAATCGTTTCAGCTTGCTGAGCTGCCTGGCGCCACAGGCCGGGGGCAGCTGTTGATTGGCCAGAGAAGAGGAAGAGGAAGAGGAGGGCCCGTTGCTAAAGCCATTAGGTGGTGAGGGGGCGCCATTCAAGGCCGTAGGTGAATGGCTCGTGCCATTTGTTACTGTCAAGGGCACAAAACCAGAAGGAAAAGGTAGATAAATGTACAAAGACAATGAATAAGAGAACTACCACGAAGAGCCCTTGCCTTGAAATCTAGTGGTTGTGTGATTTAACAAACATTGGGACATTTGGCAAAATGCTTGGCCATCACAGCGACACGGGACTCAGTCACTCTGTCAACTCCCAGTCTCCTCCTCACAGTGAGGGGCAGCCTGCTGCACAGAAGCTGATAATAAATGGAGCTTGCTGCTGCACAGAGCCAGCCATCGCTCCCATGTGCACATATGCCAACCACCTGAGATGCTTCAAACATAGCACAAACAGCTTTGGATGTCAGCCTCTTGTCACAGGCTTACATCAATATAACAGGACGCTTTCTCCCTAAACTGCTCCCCCAGAGAAAGTGTACATTTGGTGGGGACTAAATTTATCACTGAGCATTTTTAATCATGTTTTGTACACACAACTGACAGCTGTGTTTATAGGAAGAGGACTTTCAAGTTTGAACCTTATACCACCCAATTAGAAGGCTATTTTCTTTCCCTCTTATGTCGTAACCATTTATTTAGGAGGAAATGTAAATTTTACATAGGAAGATAGGAAGACAAAATGGGTTGGGATTTACTAAGGAGTTATTTTAAGAAAGTGAAAGGGGGCAACTCAGTCTAACACAGAGCATGGGTTAGTAGTAATCTACTAAATTCCTTTCTGAAAAAAAAAAAAAAAAAACGTATTTGAACACCAAGATAATGGTCTAGAAGAACTAGCATGGAAGTGGAGGTGTGCTGTGGTATATCCTTGGCATCCCAGCACTTGGGACATTAGGCAAGATGATAAGGAGTTCAACGTCATCTTCGACTATGTATAGCAAGTCCGAAGCCAGCATGGGCTACTCAGTGAGACCCTGCCTCAAAAGGAAAAGCAAAACAGAGAATTAAACGTTCTTTAATCTCATCGAGGAACAAAGTAACCTATCAATGTTAGCTCACCGGGCCTTGTCATAGGAGTCATGTGCCTGTCACCATGACTTTGGATAACAAGCCTTTTGATGACATGTTACAACTTGGCATGTCACAGCCTTCTACCCTATACACACTTAGAAAGCTCTTTTGAAAGGCAGGACATCCATGCATGAATGCTTAGGATATGTATCTTAAGAGACTCATGACTCTATTTTCATCTCTTAGATATTTTTCACTTGTATGGTTTCATGGCACATGGTCCGTTAATAGTATCATCTCTAACAGATAAACATTTCTTAGCTTCACAAAGCTTAATGACAATTTTAACCAGAACCGTGAGACTGATTGAAACCATCCCAACAAGTGTCTCTGCTAGAGTCGGGAGGTTGGTTGGGGTTCAGAACTCTCTACCATCTTTTGGGATGCTACAGGAGGAAAGGTACCCCAACAACTCAACTCAGAAAATAGGACCTGAGCTGAACACAGTCAAGTTTGATAAAAGCCTGGCAGGCACCTGACAAAAATCATGCTGGTGAATTCAGAAAGTTTCTACAGGTAACTGTTGCATCAAGTAATGGCCTTTCAAGCTTTACAATGTGAGCTTTTTTTCTTTTAAACATTATTTGTAGCTATTTGACATAGAAGAAAGCAAGGTAGAAGTAACTAGAAATAATTATAGCATATTTTTATGTTCTAAGAGAAACGGAACAACCAAAATAGAGAGCTCTACATTAACATGAATTAAAAGTCATAGGCATAACTAGCACACGAGAGCAAATGTAATATTATTCATTTGTTCAAATAGTAGCAGATTATAATGTTGAAGTAATAATGTAAAGGCAAGCAAATACTCACAGTTGTACTAATTATACCTAAAACATGACACTTTTGTTTGGGTTCAGTAACCATTACCTACTGGCAAACTTTCAAGGTTTTTGCACTTGATTCTGCATAAGGCGCTGGTATTGGATTTTATTTTTCCTCAATTGTTTTTTTACATGCAGAAAATTTTAATTGGGCATTCCAAATTGAAAACTTCCATTCATAACTGAGCACTTACATGTCGTTGGTGTAAATGAGCTGGTTCTTGGAGCTCCTTGAGTAGTTGGGGGGGGTGGCATCGCTGGAGGAGTCAGCCTAGATTGCGTCTTCACATCCACAGGTGAGTCTGGCATTGTGGAGTGCTTCTCAGTACGATCTGGGAATGCCACCAGGAACATGTTATTTCACTCCTTAAACATTCCAGTTTCGCAAGTGGGGTCTGTCTTTTTCAGAGGCACACAAACCCAAGAAGTTCAACATCTTCTATCAGTAAAATACGCTTATCTATGGAAGTTTAAAGCTGAGTTTTTCCATCCGAGCCCCACTTGAGAAGGTGTCGCACAGATGGCGGGACCTCATTTGTAACCAGGCTATATAATGCCCTATTGTTATTTCTGGCTTGGCAGATGCTGCCTTACTGGTGTAATATGCACCAGCACAACTTCACTCAGAGCTGAAGCCAGTGTTAGCGAGCAGTAGAAAAGAGATGAGAAAGACGGACGGTAATGAACCCATTCTGACAGCTCAGAAGCAACAGAAACCGAGTGTCAGCTATGTAGTTCCATCCTGGCAGAAGCAGGAACTTCACAGTGCATTCCTGCAAAACCTCCCACCCTGCCTTGCTCAGTTTTCTGGTCGACCAAATGAAACAAGTTACGTTCCCCAGATCTTCAATTTTATCTGCCCTACATTAAAAACACATAAATAAGAGAACCCTGTCTCAAAAACCAAAAAGTAAATAATTAAAATAAAAACACATAAATGCTCTGTCTACAGTAAAGTTAAGCTATTTTTTATATAGAATTGTGTGGATTTATGGCCTAACCTGTTACAGGCATGAGACCAACACTCTAATGAATAATATTGGAATTCGAAAGTCCCAAAGTCAAAACTGATAGAAGCTGAAGGAGGGCCAGGGGCAAACCCCTGACTTAGCCAATGATGACCATCTATAAGCCCGAGTCGTTTTCTCCCACGTATCCTTGGTGTTTGGAGACAGGGTTCACTCTGCAGTCTAGGCTGACCTGGAAACTCACTATGTAGGCCAGCCAAACCTACACCGTCCTCCAGCTTCAGCCTCCTAGTGATAGATGGCAGTGCAAATGTGGGGCTTCTGAGTGTATTTTTCCCTTGACATTTCCATCTATTTCTGAGTGTAATACAATTTTCAAGGCAATAGTTTTCTCGTTAAAAAATGAAATAGTTTCTTGTTTGTTTCTTTGCATCCAATTTTATACAAACACATGAACAACACTCCAAAAATATCTATGAGGTATTTCTACAACTTTAGTCACAAAATTTTACACTATTTTACTTTTTTTAAACAAAGTAAAATTGTATACTATTCAGAGCAGTGTTTTTAAACTATTATAAAAATTATAACAAGTAATTCTAAAATGTACTTAAAAGTCAAATTAAAGTAAATTAAGCTGGGCGGTAGTAGTGCACGCCTTTAATCTCAGCACTCGGGAGGCAGGGGCAGGTGGATCTCTGAGAGTTCGAGGCCAGCCTGGGCTACAGAGTGAGTTCCAGGAAAGGCACAAAGCTACACAGAGAAACCCTGTCTCGAAAAAAAACAAAACAAAACAAAAGTCAAATATTAAGAAAGCTGGAAAGATGGTTCAGTGGTTAGAGGGCTTACATGGTGGCTCACTCCATGTAACTCCAGTTCCAAGGGATCCAATGCCCTTTTCTGACATCCTAGGGCTTATGCACACACGTAACACATACACATAAATAAATATTTTTAAAGTCAATTATTAAATGAAAACTTAAACCTCCAAATTATTGCTATTAAATCCCAAACCTTGTTCAACTTTCTTCACGGCAACGTGCCATGGCAGATTTCATGGCACATGCATGCGATTAAACCCTGCACTGGGGAGGTGAAGGCAAGATGATCAGGAGTTCAAGGACAGCTTGAAATACCTAAGATCATATCTCAAACAAAGCAATTTCCTACCCAAGTATAGTGGCACACACCAGAAATCCCAGCAGTGGAAAAGCAGAAGCAGGAGGATTGCTTTAAAGCTGAAGCCATCCTGGTCTACAGAAAGAAGTCTAAACTCCTGAGGGTTACTTAGTAAGACCCTGACTCAAAAAAAATAAAATAAAAATAAAAATAAAAATAAAAATAAAGAAGCATTTTCATAAGATGTGGGGGGTGCAATATAATCAAACATTTTAAAAGTTGAACTAATGTTGATACCATATTAGGAATGATGTAAAAAAAAGAAAAATCAACATCAACGTAATATGTACATTCTGCCTCATAATGGAGTCCTCCACGTCAGGCCCTGTTTCTTCCTCTCTAGCCCTGGCTTAATAACCCTGACTAACCCCAGGTCAGAAGTGTCCTGAGGGAAATGACGGCGGGAACACATGCACAATTTGACTTTACATCACTGTGGAAAACAACAACAACAACAACAAAACCATGTCTTCATCCTGCTGCTGCCCCAGAGTACTTCACAGCCAGCATTGTAAGCACCTATTTTAGAAAAATCAACAAGGTAGGCAGGCTTCAAAGGAACCCACAGTCTACTCTCCTCAACCAACCTCAGCAAGAGGAGAGTAAATAGCTCTCCGCTCATACTGCAGCTGAGGGAGGAGGCACAGCAGCGAAGACATCCTCCCTAAATAAAGGCAAATACTTCTGTCATGCCAAGAAAGGGGGGAAGAAGGAGGCTTGCCAGAGTCGGCTGGGAGATAACAGTGGGAACTGCTGGTCCATCTGGCTTTCATTCGGCTAACACTCACGGGGATCTAAGAGAGAAGGCAGGCCAGATACACAGACTCGGAGCACGTGGTTTCACAGACAGAGAAAGGAAGAGCAGAGGGGGGAGGGGAAATGGGAGGCATGGGGGAAGAAGCAATAGAAGGAAAAAGACGAAACAGGAAAAGAACAAAACACAAGGAAAAAGGCCCCAAAGGGAGAGATGCCCTTGGAAGTTTTGCTTATCCATAAGTTATGTAGGCCCCTTTAGCCCAGGCCACAGTCACCACCTCAGATGACAATAGCTAACCTAAGATGGCGCACATTAGTCCTATGTCCTTTTAAGTACTTATACCAAGAAAAAAGGAGATACACCATAAAGCACACTCTGTCCATTTCCAGAGAGATGATAGATATACTCATAGCTTTAACTGGGAAACGCTTTCAACAGCAGCCTTGAACCACACATGTAACATAATGCCTATCCAGAATATCATTAGCCACACAGGTAGGAGGGCTCTCTATTTTTTTTTAATGTCATCAATATTTTAGGAACAAGAACTACCAATCAATAAATGGTAGAGCACCACTAGTTCAAACAGGAATAGATTCGTTCTGACCAGATATATATGTATATGTATATATTTAAGATTTTGACATTAGCCAAATTTCTGTGATGGTTGGCTTCTCTGATCAAATAGTTCCAACCCAGAGGCCCTACAAACTACAACAAAGTGGGACCATATGTAAGTCATTCTGTTCTGCTCCACACAATCCACCCAGGGTAGAGATAGATGAAGAAACCACTGGCCAGGCCTAACCCATGCACACAGAAACATTCTGGAACACAGAGATTTGAGATAAATTTAGACAATATGTTTCAAGTATGCAGAGCTCTGCTGCATTTGTTTGGGATTTTTTTTTTTAATGTTTTTGAAATATATATTCTTGAAACCCTTACAGCAAACAGCGCAAGAGCAATGACTTAACTAGAGAAGCATCTCACCCCATTCCAAATTACAGGATATGGTTAAAGCAACATGAGCCTACTATACCGTAGTATTGTGTGTAATTTTTGTAAGTGAATGAAGATTACATTTTCCTGGTATATCCCTTCTGGTTTTTATTTGCTGGAGGGCAATCTGTGTTACTTATTGAAAGAGTGTCACAAGATGTCCCAAGGAGGGGAGGAGAGAATGGGAGGGGGTGAGAAACCAAAGAGAAGACTGAAAAGAAAACTGCTCAGGTCTGGAACGCAGGTAAAATAAACAAGAGTGGACTCTGTCTCTCCCATAATGATTCACACAGCTTCTAGACAAGACAGTCTGCCGTGGGCAATAACATTCTTCCCACTGGGCAACCACCCAGCACATATGTACCAAAGATGGTGGAGTATGGAAAAAATGATGGCATATACAAATGTATGACTGATACCATTTCAGTATTGAACCCATTGCCAGGGCCCTCTAGAGGCGATGTTTTCCATTTCCTTCCTTCCTTTCTTTTTTTAATATAAAAAGATATAACATAATCTGGCTTGACACTTGTCTCACTTAAACTTAGTTCAAATAGTTCCACGTGTGTTTTAAAGGTATGAAAGAAAGGTATGTTGCATCAGCCTTGTTTATATGCCATGCTGGAGAGGATCAATGTGAAGTTGGTTCTTTTGACCATTAGTGGTAAGTGCTCCCTTAAGTTAATTAATTATCCTGACCCTTAAGTCTGCACAATAAAAATGGGAACACTATTCCGTGTTCCTCTTAGAGATGTGATACGAAATAAAATGATATGATGTGTTTAGAACCCTAGCAGGTCCCTACTCATACTGGACACTAATATCCTCCTGTACTTTCATATGCAGATCTACAAGTCCATCAAGTCCGAGATCCGACAATACAGGAGACAGCCAGTGCTACTCCTGGGTTCAGTGGAGGATTTGTATTTGTTTGCGTCTTTCTTTGTTGCTTCTCTCACACAGAATGGCCTGCCCTTACCTGCATGTTCTTCAGTGCCCATTAGAGCTCATACACATCCGCTTGGTCTTCCTTAACCTGCCCACACACCAGCCACAGCACATACCCTTGCTCCTCTTCCACATTCATCAGTCTGCCTACCTGAGAAAATATTTATCTACTTCACACACCAGCCAGTGGAAATGGCAGCCACTGGATGGACAACTTCCTGTTCTGAATTCTCCCTTAGGTGTGTATTTAACAACCATGGGATAGGCTGGATGTGGTGGTACGCACCTCTAATTCTAGAACTTGAGAGGCAGAGGCAGGGGAATCTCTGAGTTAGGCCAGCCTGGTCTATATATCAAGTTCATAAAAATTCATATCAAGTACATAAGAACTATAGGAAGACCCTGCCTTAAAAAACAAAACAAAACAAAATAAACACACACAACTCATCTTATAAGAAGAATGATCACATTCCCTCTCTAAATCTGTTTCCTGTAGAGACAGTGCAAAGAAAATCAGCCTTAGTGCCACATCCACCATCAATAGCACATAGGGACAGAATGAAACCAGGGACAGATGCTCTGGGATTTCTATTGAGATGATGCTTCAATAGCTCACTGCAAAGTGAAAATATCATTAAGTTGGAAACACGTCTGTGAGGCCCATAAGACGGCTCAGTGGGTAAAAGTGCTTGCCACCAAGCCTGGTGGCCTGAGCTGGATCCCTGAGTCATCATATGATGATGGAATGAGAGAATGACTTCTGTAAACTGTCCTCTGACCTCCACAAGTGCCATGGCATTTGCAGACACACACACACACACACACACACACACACACACACACACACACACAAATACATACATACATACATACATACATACATACATACATACATACGTATGTAGTTTCAAAAAACGCAGTTTGTGTTTGTTTTTTACCACAGGGTTTCTTGTAGTTCAGGCCTACCTCCAACCCACTAAGCAACTGGAGATGCTCTTTCCTCTTGATCCTCCCATCTCTGCCTAGAGGACCCATGCTGGGATTCGAAGTGTGCACCATTGTGCCTGCTCAGAAATACATTTAAAGCCAAGCCTAGCATTGCACACCTGTAATCCTAGCAGCCTGGAGGCAGAGGTAGGAAGAGCACTGTGAGTTACATGCTAGCCAGAGCTACATAATCTCTAAAACAAAACCAATGACAAGAAAGCAGAGAGGGGATGGGAGGGGAGCCTCTAGTACTCCTAGCCTGCCCACCAAACAGCACAGCTGGGGAGCACAGCGCGCTGTATGATGTCCGAGATCACATGAATACCAGCACAGGTCGCTGCTGTTGTTTAGCACCCACACGTCACCATCCCAGGACAAAGATTACATCTTAGATATTAAAGGACATATCCTAAATTGGAGGATATACATAACATAGCAAGACTATGAAGATCTGGAACTAAGTTCAAGTTTGTCATTTGTTTCCTGTACTTCTACACAAGTGTGAGTACATTTCTCCTCTTGTTTATATATGTACCATGTCTAAATGTCACCAAAACTCATTTGAGGTTTTATTTTGTTTTATTTCATTTGTTTTGGAGACAAGTTTCACTATGTATCTCAGGCTGGCTTCAAACTCAAGGTAATCCTCCTGCCTCAGCTTTGAGATATTGAGATTACAGGCATGTATCTCCACACAGCTTAAATTTCATGTGTTGCTAGTGATGGTGCATTAAGAGGTGTGGGGGGGGGGGGCTTTAGGAAATGTTCAGATGATGAAGCCTCTGCCTTCCAACACAACATGGCATTAGTTCGTTAGGAAAAAGCTGAAGAGTAGGCTCGGCGGCTGTGATCCCAGTCAACAAGGAGGCTGAGACAAAAGCATTTACGAATTGTGGTCAGCCTAGACAATTTAAGGAGATCATCTCTCAAAATACTAAAAACAAATGGGCAAAAATGAATGGAGTATATAGTTAAGTGGTAGATATGTGCCCAGTGCACACAAATGCCCGGGTTCCATTCTATCCTGTAAATATAAAGAAAGAGCAAAAATGACATCAAGGGAGGTTGAAAAAAGAACTGCAGTCTTCTTGGTTCACCCTGTGAGGACAGACAAGCCCAGCAACAAGCACCACAGGGCAAGTGCAGACAGAGCCAGCACGTCCATGTCCCAGCCCTGTGAGAAACAGATTCCCATTCTATAAATTACCCACTCTACGGCATCTTGTATTAGCAACATGAATAAACTAAGAAAACTGGTATCATGAGCATTTCTGAAACATGAATGGACTTACCTTTTCTCTGACCTGATGACCTCATAGAACTGGACAAAATGATATTTGCCTGTAGTTCTGGCATTTAGAAGCCTGAAGCAGGAGAATGATAAATTCAAGGCTAGACTGGGCTGCAATAAGAGTTGGTCTCCGCTTCTCTCCTACACACACACACACACACACACACACACACACACACACACCCCTAACAAATTAAAATAAAATAAATACTAATACTTTGCTGGGCATGGTGGTCTACCACTGTAATCCCAGCTCTTAGAAGGAAGAGGGAACAGGGTCAGCAGTTCAAGGCCAGCCTGAGTTACCTGAGACTGTCTCAAAGAAGAACAAACAAACAAAAAGCAATTACCTTAAGGAGCATTCCACAATTTCCATGATAAATACAGATATTCCTTTGCTTTAGCCCAGTCACAAACACATCAGAGCTCCAACTTCAAATGACTCATTCCTGGCTGGGGTCACCTGCCTTCCCTCAAGTATCTACCCTTTCCCCACAGTTCCTAAGAGCAGTTACCCCTTGTTTTACACTAACTCTCTTATCAACCATGCCCTACAGAGCGGGGTGTTGAGATCTAGTTCCAAAGGAGGAATGTAGAAGAGGCTCTGGGGACACACCCTCCCTCCTAAACAAGGATCCTGCAGTGGGGGTGGGGGCTGTGCGCTAGCACCACCAGAGTCTACCAGCCTTAACTGTAGCTCTGATCCTTTCGGGCTGCACTGCTCCAGGGTCTTCAATGACTGCAATATTCTGTGGTTTCTTTCACCAGCACAGAGACATCATCCAGAGGACGTACATCTGACAAGGAACCACAACTATTTCTCCATTCACATGCATTCTAGTTCCTCCAGAATATCCATTGTTCTCCCATGAACACTTAAAATGATTATCTACTGCCTTTTTTCAGATACATTTTCAATCCTCATAACATTCCCAGCAGTGATCTAGTTATAACGTAATTATTCCAAGGTGCAATTCTCCCTCGAAATATCCACTGAAATTTTCTTTGATAGTCAAGGTGTGAATGTGTGCATGCGTTTGTGTGTGTGTGTGTGTGTGTGTGTGTGTGTGTGTGTGTGTGTCCATTAGGTAGCTCTGGCTGGCTGGTCTCAAGCTCCTGTTGATCCTTCTGCCTCAGGCTCTCAGGTGCTGGTATTACAGATGGCAGAGTGCTTGCCTAGCATACATACAGTCCTGGGTTTGATCCAATTCTGTGAAAAATCAGGCCTGGTGTAGGGAAGGTGGGGGAAGAAAGAACACAAGTTCATGAACTCCTATCTCAAAACAAACAGAAAAGATGATGATGAGGAGACACAGCAGGAGGAGGAAGATAGGGAAGGTGGGAAAGAGGGGGGAGAAGAAGGAATAGGGGAACTGGGGTAGTTGGGAAAGGAGGGAGGAAAGGGAAGGAGTAGAGGGCTGGGGGAGGGACTTGGTCCAGTTAAATAGGCTGTGCCACTGGACAAACTGGGTGTGGGGATGCACACCTGGGAAGCCCAGCACTCCAGAGGACACTGGAGGCTCAGAAGTTCAAGGCCCTCCTCAGTCTCATAAGAGCTCAAACCCAGCCTATGACACGTGAGATCATCTCTCAAAATAAAATAAAATAGTAGAACTCCACATATCACTCATGACTGAGGACCCTGTGGTTACTTCTCTGCATTCTGGCCAGTCATGAACTTTTGTGATGGTCTTTATCTTCTGCAAAAGGAAGCTTGTTTGATGGTGTGTGAGAGCTGTGCTTGTCTGTGGGTAGGAGGATTTAGAAATTACACTGGTTTAGGAAAAGGACAGTAGTAGGTCCTCCTCTGGGGACCATGACCTCTCCAGCAACAGGTAGTTAGCTAGGTTTACAGTACCAGGCATGAATTCCCTCCTACTGAGTGTTCCTTAAGCCTAATTAGACAGTGGACACTACTATTGCTCAAATGAAGATATCCTGTTGGTCTGGCTGGTCAATGTTGTGGCTCTAGATTTTACAGCTGGGTAGGAATGCTGATGGCTTTTCTCCCTTGGCAGCTAGCACAGCACCATTTGATTCTATGAGAGTTAGCCCTCAGGCAGAAGATGTCCAGGTCAGTTCTAGATTGATTGTCTGAAGTATGCATGTTTTCAGTAGCAGAGTCTGCCCTTTACACTCTTAGCCTATTATTGTTTTGGAAATCTCCTGGCCTCTTCAAGCAACAACTTGTAGGGAAATTTCCTATGCCTGACCCTTTGGTTTTGTTAGTCTCTGGCTCCTGAGGGGAGGCATTATCACCCCATTTGGTGTAACTCAATTTAAATATATATTTAATTATATTTGTTGACATATATATTTAAATACATAAATATGTGTGTATGTGTTTAAATAAGCTTATAAAGTAATGTGGCCTTCCTCTCAGCTTTTTCAAACATCCCTGGTGTTATTTAGCCCTCATTCCTCTCTGTATTACTGTCCCTCTAAGAATCAGGGAAAATCACTGAAGAGGGTTAAAAGGTTGTAAGAGCCAGGGGACCAGGATGCCTGCTGCTAGATAGTGCCTTCATGTCTCATAATTCAGTTTCTAGACATATGGAACACACACAGGCTCCAAACCTCCCTTTCGACTAGTAGTGTAAGTATTGTCACACACACACACACACACACACACACACACACACACACACACACGAGAAACAAGGAGAGTGGGGACCAGTGTTATGTGTTGTGTGATATTTTGCTTGTGTTCTGATAAATAAAGCTTGCCTGGAGATCAGAGGGTGGAGATAGCCACTAGATATCCATAGAGGCCAGGCAGTAGTGGCACACACCCTTAATCCCAGTACCTGGGAGGAGGAAACAGGAATTCAAGGCCACCCTGGGCTACAAAAGACTGAAACAGAGTGAGTCTAAAAGAGAAACAGAGCTGGGCGGTGGTGGCGCACACCTTTAGTCCCAGCACCACAGAGATGGAGACAGGAATACAAAGCAAGTGAGGCTCTCAGTCTGAGGATTCATAAGAAGTTTCTAGTGGCTGCTGCTCTGCTTCTCTCATCTTTCATCTTTCCCCCTTGATATCTGACTCCTGGTTTTTATTAAGACTAATTAGGGTCACGCTTCATTTATGAGATCCACTATTTCTCTGTCCTAAATGAACATATTTTATTCTTAAAACTGAAAATGAGCTGTGATGGTGAAAACTGTCATTTTAGACTATAGAATCACAGGGGTGACAAATCTCGGGGCACGGTTGAGGGATTTTCTAGATTGGGATAACGTGGGAAAACATACCCTAAATACCTAAATACCCTAAATGGGCTGGGGTCCTGGGCTGAATAAAAAGGAGAAAATGAGTTGGGCACACACATCCATCTCACTGTTTCCTGACTGTGGGTGGCATGTGACCAGCTACCCCAAGCTCCTGCTGCCCAGCAGCCCCTGCTAAACTGGACTGTCCCCTCCAAATGGGGGCCAGTTTCTACTGAATTTGTCAACAATACACAAGCAAAAGTCTGTAAGGGTAGGTCCACAACAGTGTGGTGACATGCATTATCTCACTTCTGTGTTTCCAGTGAAAGGGAACTACAGATCTTTCCATTACAAAGAAACCAAGAGGGGCTGGAGAAATGGCTCAGTGGTGAAGAGCACTGGCTGGTCATCCAGAGGACCCAGGTTCAATTCCCAACAACCACACAGTGGTGCACAACCATCTATAGTGGAATCTAATGCCCTGTTCTGGAATAAAGGTATACATGCAGAAAGAGCACTCATCATCATAAAATAAATCTTTTTAAAAAAATGTTTGAAGACAGAAAGAAACAGAGGGACAGACACCGAAGATGGAGATGTGGAAGACTCACCTAATGGAAGCTAAGTCCAGGCCTCCCAGTTCATGCTATCTCAGGACAAATGAGACTTCATTGATGACTTGAAAACACAGGAATGCATTCGTTCATGTTACATCTCGGGCTACTGACACATTAGGAACTGCATGTTCCAGTGCAGTAGCCAGAGCCAATGGCTCTGATGACGATTCAAATTTTAAGTAAAATGCAATCCAACTTAAAATGTCCTTCTGACCACACCGGTCATGTCACATGTTCAACAGCTGTGGCTGCAGAGGGTTTATGACTGCCATCTTGAAAGCTACCTCGTTCATCCTCACAAAGAACAAGACTTCCTAAGAAAATAGCTCTGGAAGTGACACAGGGGCCAGGCTGGGATCACTGGGCCTTTAGCCTGGGCCCAACCACCCCGTGGTTATTCAGTCATAAAATCAATGCACACTGCTTTATCTGACAGCTACTGCAGGAATAAGCATCCATTTGAAACCTGAAAGCTAAGATGAAATCCACTAAGCCATAAACTCTGAGCAGCAAGCATGAGAATAGACATCTTGAGTGCAAGTCCATTAGTCAACACCAGGGTAACTATGGTCAGGACAACAAAGCCAACACCACAACCCAGGAATGGAGTGGCAACAGCTGGTCCAGAATCAGATAAGAGTCAGGGTATATCTGTTCTTTGAATAGACATGAAATCTGGTGAAGAGGAAAGCCAGGCAGAAACCAAGGAATTCATATCTACTAGAGCTACTTACTAAAACTAACTTCAAAAAAATAAATAAATAAAAGAGGATTGGGACATCTCCATTTGAGACAACAAGAGTTTCTCTTCTTCAAGACAGGGTCTCACATTACTCATGATAGCCTAGACCTCACTATGTAGCCAACGATGACCTTGGACTTATGATCACATTACCTTCACTCCCTATGTACTGGGATCACAGGTGAGTGCCACCACACCAGGTTTTATTCAGTTCTGGAGCTTGAACCCAGATTTCCTGAATGCAAGACAGACACTCTATCAACTGAATGCTGTCTCTAGCCCCTTATTGTACAGCAGTTGTCTAGCTTTATTGGACACTTTTAATCCCATTTCTGAATGCCAATTTCATGAGCACAGATTTTTGTATGATTTAAATTCCAACTTCCTTGGCATTTATAAGAGTGTATGGAGTAGAAGCATCTGATACAGGCTATTGAATGGACAGATGCAGAAAGCAAAGCTAGGCTGTGCCCAAACAGCCACAGGTTTGTGACTAATCCATGGTTATACAGATCAGAACAAAGAATGGAAAAAAATGGGGAGGAGAGGACCTGAGAGCACACACTCATCAAAGGAAGAAAGACGTGCTATTGGAAAGAGTCTACTACAATTTTCTCATTTTGAGACAGAGATGGTCTGCAGATCAAGAACAGAGGAAGCATAAGAGCCAAATCGTACTTCTAGCTAGAACAATATCTTAGAGGATTCATGAAGAGAAGAGCCATTGGTCTTGGCACTTCTGGTAGATTCCAGGCAGTACACATCTTGTGAAACACCTCCTTTCATCAAGAACTATACCTTCATTCCAGCAGCTCTTGGATCTTCTTGTAATCATTTCTTGGATGTGGTTCCTAGAAGCTATGGAAGTGGGTATCTAGAGGGTGGAGGCCTGACTATCCCACTTCTGTTGACTTGGGTTCCTCTCCATCTGTTTCACACTTCACCATCCTGTTTAAGACAGACAAAGAGGGAGGGGGTGTCTCCTCTTTCAGAATAAGAAGTAAAGACTCCTAGTCTAGGAAATCAGCAATCTTTGACTAAATGGCTATGATAAAATACTTAGCCAGGTAGGATGGCACATGCCTGTAATATCAGCACTTGGGAAACAAAGGAAGAGGCTGATGCATTGTAAATCCATGGACAGCCAGGTCACAAAACAAAATTCTGTCTCAAACACAAAACAAAACTGAACTAAAAGCATTTTAATTAGAAAACTCAAATCCTCCAATTTACAGAAAGTAACTACTTGGACAAAGAGGCATTAGATCATTCTAGAATGTGGAAAATATTATGTAGGGATCCAATCTTTATATTCTTTAAGCACAGATAATTTTTGCTCCAGTAGCTTATTTGCTAAAGAAATGTACAACAAAAGCCTGAGAGCCTCTGCAAACATGGCAGCTTAGGCCCCCAGTTGAGTCAGTCACAGACACCAGAGAGTAGTTAGCAAGTCAAAGCAGAAAACTAGAAGGTGGACAGTGTGGGATCTTAACTGAATATTTCTTAGATTTAACTGAATGTACCCAAGGAGAGAAATAACATTAATAAGCTTCACCTTACAAGCAATGGGAACACAAGTTTTTTGGCTGCCAAATGGCCAGCTAGTTTCTGTATCATGGGTAGACATGGAGATGAGAAAAGAATAAGAAATGTCAGAAGAGACTGGTGTGATAGCTCATGCCTATCATCCCAGCATTCAGAGGCTGAGATGGGGTTGGGGGTTGAATGTTAGAGGGGAGCTTGTATTCTGCAGTGATGAGGCTAGCCTTGAACTTGTGTGGACTGAAGTTACTAGGTGGGTGGGTGGTGGGAGGCATACCTAGTTAATGATTCCTCAAAGATGAATGATGTGGGAGTTGGCATGTTACAAATTTGGAGCCAAATTAGCTTCAGCTATCTTAGTTTGCACCTGTTTCTGACCTAATATCCTTGTGACATATCACCTGAAACCTTGAGTGAACAACTGTAACAGGACAAGGTAATAATATAATCAGCTGGCATCTGAAACCCAGAGCAGAGATTTTTCCTCTTTGCTGTAACTCAACTTCCCATCATCTCTACCAATAAATCTGAAACATGACTTTAGACTTTCTTTTGTTCTATAACTATAAAATCTTCATGAAACATTTGCCACATTAGAATATGTTATTTGGGACAAACTGACTCATGTTCTGGGCCATGATAACCCCCCTTTGATGCCAGAATAAACTACGCTGTCCCTGTGAAGTCTGTGTCTGTGCGGCCAGTGCTCTCTGGCCACAGCATCTTCTGTAGTCAGGATGACAGGGCAGCCTCAGTCCCTCTCGCGTTCATTTGAACTGTTCCTGCACTTTAGCATTCACTTAAACAATGCAGCCCAAGCGCAGGTGCACAGCTGTAGTTCCAGCTAACGAGGAAACTAAAACTGGAGGATCGCTGGAGCCTGGAACTCAAAGCCAGCCAGAGCAGCACAGGGAGACACTCGGTTGTAAAGCATCTGCCTAGGCACTTACCTCAATAAGGCCTGATTCTCAGTATAGTAAAAGATTAAACAGACAAAAAAACCATTCAAACCAGGGCTGGCAAGATGAGTTATCAGGTAAAGGCATTTGCTGCAGGAGCCTCATTACCTGAGGTGGATCCCAGAACTCATGTAAAGGTGGAGACATACCAACTCTATGGTGTCCTCTGACTACCCATCCCCCAGTCATCCCAGCTAAGGTGGGAATTCCAGGGTAAATCACACACACACACACACACACACACACACACACACACACTCACAAGTGCTTTATATCCTAATTATAGGCTCTGGTTACTTCTCTGCTTGGAATGTTAACAATAGTTTCCTTTCACTCTGAGAACACAATCCAAAACCCTCTAAATGACCTGCAGGGAAGCTAGATTTTATCTCTGCTCTCTTCTCTTTATCTCACCTCACACCTCATTGGTTTAATGACTTGCAAATTTTTCTGGCTTCCAGGCTTTTCTCTCTGCCTGGAGAACACAGATCAGGTCAAACCCACCAAACAAAGAAGGTGTCCTTGATGGCTCCCCCAACACTAAAACTGAAAAACGTAATTCAAGATAAGGAATGAGATCTGTCTGAAGACTCCCAGAGCTTCTCTAGGACTAAACTGAAGCTCTGTAGAGGGGGCCCCTCCCACAGGCAGAATTCTTAGGGGTGGCTGGCCTTTAAGGTGTACCATGGAGAGATGAAAAAGCCCATGAACAGAACTGCCAAATGCTGGCACTAGCTATCCAAACGGCTTCCTGAAAGCCTCCAGATGCCCGTTTTAAATGTGATAGAGAAGGCCACTGGGCTGGGGCATGCCCTACCCCACACAGGCCACCAACTGGGCCTTGTCTGAAGTGCCACCAAGAGGGACATTGGTCAGGTGACTGTCCCTGTGCACCTCGTGGCATGGGGGCATCAAATGAAGACTACCCTCTGGCTGACTTCCTAGGCTTGGCCTTGGGCAATGATTGAAGGTGCCCTATCATGTCTGACCACAACCATTCCTGTTCCTCTTCCCCTAATAAACTCTTATAGTGGGTTTTGCTGTGCCCCGAGGCTTTTCTCCCACAGTAAACAGTGCTGCTTAATGAATAACACAGTGCTGCATAACAACTAACAATAACTATATAATTAGTTGCCTCCCATCAGACTGTAAAGTGCTGCAAGCCAAGGCACATGTTACATTATGAATCACACATCATAATCAATTCAATCCCAAAATTTATCACAAGGTTTTGGGCCATAAAGGTGAATAAGAATTTTCCCATTTAAAAATCCAGATTTGAGGGCTGGAGAGGTGGCTAAGTAGTTAAAAACAATGGCTGCTCTTGCAAAGGGCCCAGATTTGGTTCTCAGCTCCACATCAGACAGTTAGTGAACACCGCTGACTGAGTGATTCTGACACCTTCTTCTGTCCTCTAGGGCCAATAGGCTTACATGTGATGCACATAGGCACTCAAATATCCACTGAAAACAGAAATAAACAGATCTCTAGTAATACCAACATAAAGGGAGACCAAAGCAGTGGTATTTGTTATTCCTTTTTAGTTTCTTTAATAAGAGAAAAACAAAAGAACAGCTGTTGAAAAACCTCTCTAATTTGTATTGCTTATAATTCATTGGTTTCAGCCACTATTATTCCTTCCAGATCACTGGACTCAAAAGACAGATTCAGCTAAGCCTGATGATTCACACTTGTACTTCCTGAAGTATGGAGGCACAGGTTAGAGGATCTCAAGCTCAAGATCAGCCCGAGTTACATAGGGAGAGAGACCCTATCTCCAAATACCAAAAGCTGGGCGTAGCTTCGGTGGCAGAACACTTGCTAGCACGCGTCCCCAGCACCACAGAAAGCCAACCACCAAAACAAACCCCAAAACAAAAACCTTAGAGAACTTGGTAAGCTATGCTTTCATTTTGATTGTAGGATTTTTATTGCCTTCTTGATTTCTGCAATGAGTTATTATCACTCGACGGTGTCCTGTTTAGTCCCATGAACTTATATACTTTCGATAACGCTACTTCTGCTGCTTTATATCTCTATTCCACTGTAAACAGAGTGTACTGGAAGTTTGTTTGTTTCAACCTTTCTTCATCTGTTGGGACTTGGTTTGTGTCCTAATAAGTGACCAGTTTTGGAAGAAGCTCCATGGGCTCTTGAGAAGAATGTGTATTCTTTGTTGTTTGGGTAGAATATTCTGTATTTTCCTGTAGGTCCTCTCGACTTATGACACCCAGTAACTGCTGATGTTTCTCTTCTTAGTTTTTTTTTGAGATGCTCCATCTATTGCCACTCACTTCTTTTGGCTGCCCACCATTAACTGCATGGGAAGACCCTACTCCTGAAAACAACACATATGTTGGTTGCAGGACATAGAGAACTCAATCTCAAACTGGCCAGGAAACTTTCCTGCTGAGTACTTTAATAGAGCAGGAAGGTGCCTTGAGGGCTGTTGGAAGATGAAAGACATGATGGCCTTATTCAGCACTAGACACCACATGCTATAATATCAACCAAGCAAAATGTACCACTGGTAAAAGAGGGACGTGACTACTACAGAGCTATTCAACTGCTTTTTGTTTACTGGATTCCAGATTTGCTCCGAAGAGAAAGCAAAATCCTGGTACTGTTACCTGGCCAAAGGCCTCAAATGGGCTTATGTGGGCTTGCTAGGTAGTCATGTTGTCAAACTATCATCTAAATATTTATGTTGATCCCATAGATTTGAGCTTCTCTCAGTGAAATCATTTGAAGTCATTTTCTTGTGAATTCTCCAGCTGTCTTCAGTATCCATCTTCATGTCCTGCCTCCTTTGACCTGTTGCCCACTTCTTACGCATTTCCCCCAGCAGGAGTACAGTGAACTGGGATCTGCCTCTTTTTGCCTTCTCAACTGGCTTTTCCCCTGACACGGATGTTCACACCTCCAGTGACAAGTTCTGCCAAGGACAGACTATCCAAAAGGCCTGACCCCATAATCTCATTATTTGCTTTAACATATCTATCTAGACAGCCACTGACAGGCTAATTCAGAACCAAACCCAATGCCTCCTTTGGGAATCTGCTGCCTCTTCAGATATTTCACTTCTGGGCTTTGTACTAGTTTCCAACCAGCCAACTAAGCTCCAAGCCACAGCCATCCAATGACTTCATGACTCTATCATCCTCCTGGGTCCAACTCATGCCAATATCCCATCAATTCCACTTCTGCTACCATAGGATCCTTCCTCAGTCCACAACAGACATGACCTTTAGAATCTACTTAGGCACTGCCCTGTTCTCCCCTCTTCCACTCATCTCTGCCCAAATCCTTCACATCTGGAACAAGAGTTCCAAAGTGTGACTGGCAAAATCAACTTTTAATCCTTGTACAATTAAACAGATTTCCAGAGGCTCCTGAGGGGCTTTCATTTCCAGCGTAGAACACTCAGCATCTAAACATAATAATCAACCTGAAAATAGTTTGCTACATTAAACCATCTAAAAGTAAATAAATAAATAACACTATCAAGCTATGCCTTCTATCCCTGTCCTGTATACACTATAATATTTATAGTTAACATATTTCCCAACAAAATGCCAAGCAAATTTTTTTTCTGGAAGTTGCAGATGCTTTGAAAGTTAATTTGAGCTGGGCATAGTGGCACATACCTAGAACCCCAGCACCGGAGCTAGAATAGAGAGAGGATAGTCAGGAGGAACTCAAGGTCATGCTCAGCTAATTATGAGTTCAAGGCCAGTCTGTGCCACATAACAACCTATCTCAAAAAAAGTTGATTTGAAATATAAATTAAAATATTAAGGAAAACTTTTAAAGTAAATTATTATAAATTCAGCTTAATTTTTATTAAATTCATGATAAAATTACAATTTCAATAATCTGCTGTTAGTATAGAGTTGGATAGCAAAAAAAAAAACCAAATAAAACAATTTAACTAAACAGGAAAAAAAGTAAGTTGAGAAATCAATATATAGTACCTAAAATCCAGTATGTAATAAAGATGACTTTTTGCCAGGTATACTGGAACATCCCAGTCAACCCAGCACTTGAACAAGGGGTTCACAAGGTCAACGCTAGCAACTTTAGCTCAAAAATGAAAGAAATATTTAAAACAACAACAACAACAACAACAAAAGACTTCTTGCATTATGGCTTAGTGGCAGGGTGCCTGCTGCTCTTTCGGAAGACCTGAGTTCAGGCCCCAGAAGCCACACCAGGTAGAACACAAGCACTAGTCACTCCAGTTCCAGGGTCTCTGACCCCACTGCCAGCCTCTGATGGTACCCTCACATATGCATACTGTCACATAGAGGAACTTACACGCACACATGATTATATTTCAAGAGTTCTTTCCAGGGCACATGCCTATAGTCTTAGCAGTCAGGAGGTGTCAGTGGAAGAGTCAAAGATCAAGTTCATCCTTAGCTACATAGTAACCTCAAGGCCAGCCTGGGCTACTACATGAAACTGTCTCAAAACACCCAAATGGAAAGGAAGGAGGAAGAAAGGGGGAGTGGGAAAAAAAGAAAATAAAAAACACATTTTTACAGTAAGTTGTAAAATTTCCTATATACTATTAGATCACAATTTGTAAGTCAATCTCACAGCAGCCTCCATTACACCCCATCTCACCCTCCATGCTTTCAGTTACCACAGAAAGTTCAATGAATAAACCAGCCATAGGCTTTTAAATTGTATGGCTTTATAAATAGGAGGGCAATGACATCTGGCAGCCTCCAGGTGTGTCCCATCCTGCTCTACCCAGATCTGAATCACTCCTTTGAGCAGCATATCCAGGCTGTATATGCTAACTGCCCATGGGTCACTTAGTAGCCTTATTGATTTTCAGGCTGACTGCTTAACCTCTTAGTAACTTCAGTCTTCCACATGATGCCAATCCATGCCCCTCACTAACTCATTGCAAACATTTGTGCCATCTCATAGCATCCCAAGAAGAACAGAGTCTAAGATATGTTGAGACACCGGTCACATAACTTCTGTCCTATTGTTACAATAATTTTACCATTAGTTATTTCTACCATTTAGCCACACATAATTTCTGAGTTAAACTACCTTAGGTGTAAATGTAAAGAAGAAATACAGTGCAATGAATGTAGCTTGATTATAACTACTAACAGGTGTCCACTAAGATCCTGGGAACACATGCCCCATGGGTAAGGCAGAACTGTTACACACAAAAATCACACACTACCTTATGAATAAAAATTGTAATACAGATTAAAAAAAAAAAAACAAAAAACATAGCAGCCAGATCTGCCTATAATCCTAGCACCCAGGAGTCAGACAGGAGGTTTGTCATGAGTACAAACCAGCCTGGGCTACATGGTGAATATGAGGTCACCCTGGCTACAGAGTGAGATTGCTTCAGGAAACCATTACATGGGTCAGAAAAATGACTCAAGGAAAGGTGCTTGCCACCAACAGTGATGACCTGCACTTGATCCTCAGGGCCCACACCGTAGAAGAAGAGAACCAACTCCTATAACTTGCCCCACAAACTCCACACATGCTCCATGCCAAGACACATACACAGATATGCACAGACACACAGACACATGAATATAAATTTTAAGAACAACATGTATATGCACATATATATACATATATATATATGTACTTATTTAAAGACATTTATTAAGTAGAATAAGGAGATCTAACAGGTTTTTTTTTTTTTTAAAGATCAAACCAAATATGTCATTTACTAATAAAGGTATCACAAACAAGTAAAAATAAACAGCAAACAGAGAAAAATATTGTTTGGTATGTGACAGTAATGGATTGATAATCTTGATCTATAAGAAGTACAAAATGCTCATAAGAACTATAAAATATATAAATGATCAAAACATGTACAAGTTCTTAACTTCAGACAGAGGTAGTCAATAAAAAGAAAAGCAGGGAGGTGGGCTTTAAGGCAACCTAAAGAGTGTGGAAATGCTCCAAGAAGTCAGCTTGGAACAAAGATTCCCAGTACTTTTGAATATACTAGTCGGAAACAGAAGAACCTTGAGACAAGAGAGAAGGCTCAGGACTAAGTCTGGCCACAAGAGTGGGAACCCACATGGTAAGAGGTAACTACCCACAAGTTGTCCTCTGACCGCTACTCTGGGGCATGAATACACAACCACATAAAATAAATAAGTACATTATTTTTAAAATGCCTTAACCAATTATTGCAGTGTATGCCTAGAATGCCAGGATTTGGGAGGTACACACAGGAGGATCAAGAGTTCAAGGTCCTCCTCTACTAAATACTGAAATTAAGGCCAGCTTTAGGTACATGAGAGTCTAACTTGAAATAAAATAGACTCAGCCTTGAAAAGGAGAAAGTGCCGATAATTCAACAGTGCCTGTTTATTACCAGTATTTACTGAGTAAAAGAATTAATGCTGGTATAAGTCATAATCACAGTCATGCACAGTAGAAGATAGGGAGGGAAAGAATTGGAGAGCTACAGGAGGAACCCTCAAATTACTAGAGCATCATGGGAACCAGATGGACAAACAGATGGCTAAAGTCCTCCAGAGCCATTCAAGGGACATGCACAACAAAACAGAACTCTGAGGCAGTGGGTTCTTGAGGCCCGCCTGGCAATGCAGTAAGCTCTTCACAAACAAACAAAGAAGCAACATGAAGCTCCAGGAAGCAGCCTCCCTACAGGCAGTAGTTTTCAAAGGCAAGTGAGGGCAACCTGTGCACTGATTTAGCTAAAGCCTCTTTAGGAGAACCTGAAAGCTGGTATTTTCTATGGAGATTGCTCTTTGGTTTGGCATGGCATCCATGTAAGAGATCAAATCCATAAACTCTGAGGTGATTTCAGTTTTGCACAAACACATTCCCATGCCTGGGGATCAAACTCATGTCCCAGTGAAAGCCAGCCAGTGCTTGATCATCCAGCCATATTCAAGTCCCATATCCATCAACTCTTAATAGAGTCTCTGGCCCAGTTAATACTTTGCATAATATAATTTTCCATGGAAGTCCATGACCTTACTTTAATTAATAAGGTAATTCAGAGAAGGTGCCCTAATTAATTAATTGCTCTCTGAACACTCCCTGAAGACAGATGCTTACATTCTGTTTACAAAAAAAAAAAAAAAAAACAACTTGCTTTGGGGGGCTGGAAAGATGGCTGTAGATGGTAAGGAGCTTGCTTCCAAGCATGACTACCTGAGTTTAATCCTTGAGACCCACAGGGTGGAAGGAAAAAAGCTACCTCTGCAAGTTGTCCTCTGACCCGCCACCCCAGACACCAGGACCAGGACTTGCACGCACATGCCCACACGGAGGTATGAACATACACACACACACACACACACACACACATTTAAAAAAAAATTTATGTAATTAACCTTTATTCTTGTCTTTTTTGGTTTTTTCGAGATAGGGTTTCTCTGTGTAGTTTTGGTGGCTGTCCTGGATCTTGCTCTGTAGACCAGGCTGGCCTCGAACTCACAGAGATCCGCCTAGCTCTGCCTTCCGAGTGGAGTGCTGGGATTAAAGGTGTGCGCCACCACTGCCTGGCTGTAATTAACCTTTTTTTGAAAAAGAAAATACATATACCCAAGAGTATATAAGTAAGTCTATTTTCATCCCTCTAATTTCTAGACATCTTAAGAGTGCAAAATACATTTTGATATCCAGACTACTGGGGAACCTAAAGCCATAAAATTCTGGCTAGCTACAGTTTGAGTGACACATTTTTACAATCCACATGCTACCTCAAGTTCTAGAGACATGTCTCAAGTGAATACATAAATAAATTTCATATTAATAAGGCCTTAATGTAGCCACATCTGTATTTATACTTTAAATGTGGGTAAATAAGTTATTAAATTAAAATGACAGTCAAAATTCCTTTCCACTTACCAGGAATCATTTATATTTTATATAACACTAGAGATGTCTCTGGGCTTACAAAGACTTACAATGGGGGAGTCAAGGCAGACACTGATGGACAAGCACAAAGTGCATCCGACTCATCAATGAAGAACACTGCAGAGTGGGATTCCGTGAGGACAGTATCAAGAAAACCACCCGCATCATTCTTTTTGTCGGGTAAATTAATCACAAAAGCAATACATGTCTAAATGCAGAAAAGGCTGATCTCAATCTCAGGCTCCCATGTTATCATCAACATTAGAAATTTGAATTGAAATGTCTCGCAACTCACCCCTAAGAAAAATCTCACCACTATTTCCTTACAAAACAAAGTACTTTTTTGGACATGATGGGCACTGCTGCAGAAGTCCACTCTGAATGTGAATATCAACAGTCTTTGAGTAACATCAAGGAAAAGAAAAGCCAGAAGCCTGTGTCCTAAGAGCTCAGAGCAGTACTTTAGGAACCTTTTCCTCACAAAGACCAGTGTGGCATGCCTGCAATCCCAGCTACTCAGGAGGCTCAAGACAGGAAGGAAGCAGGTCTCAGACTCGAGAAACCTTGGATCAAAATGAATGTTTAGGAAGGGCTGGTGAAGTCACTCAGCAGGGAAGTTCTTGGCTAGTATGAAAAAGACCTGGGTTTGACGCCCAGAAATATACACAGACATACAGACACAGACACAGACACACACAGACACACACAGACACACACACACACACACACACACACACACACACACTTCCTTCTCCTCCCTGTAGGACAGGATTTGTAAGATCAAATAAAATATTTCAAAGCTTATCTTTCTCTGAAGAAAGTTATGGAGTGGAAGAATCTTGGGCTAGCAAGAGAACCCTAGATTTTGTCCTATTAGGTGGTATGTTATATGAGTTTCCTTTGGCTGATTCTAGACTAAAGTGAGAGGTTGATTTACCTTCAGCACTGCCATGCTTTTTGTTAACCTTCTTTTCAGAACCTGCCTCTATCCTTTTCACCACCAAGAAATCTGGACTGCTCACAACCCCTAGCTATAATAGAGCAGGCTGTTGCTGGGCAGTGGTGGCACATGCCTGTAATCCCACCACTCGGGAGGCAGAGCCAGGCAGATCTCTGTGAGTTCGAGGCCAGCCTGGTCTACAGAGCTAGTCCAGGACAGGCTCCAAAGCTACAGAGAAACCCTGTCTCAAAAAACCGAGAGAGAGAGAGAGAGAGAGAGAGAGAGAGAGAGAGAGAGAGAGAGAGAGAGACAGAGAGAGACAGAGAGAGAGAGAGACAGAGAGAGAGACAGAGAGATTGAGAGAGAGCAGGCTATGAGAGTGTGGAGCTGCATGGCTTTCCCAAATGCCCACTTCTAGAACTACAATCATTTGGATTCATTCATAAAAGGGTGGTGAGTAACAATAGTACACACACACACAAACTCAGAGAGAGACAGAGTACAGATAAAGAGAGCATCTTTTTCTTGTAAAACAAAAGCCATGCCTTTGAACTGGATTGGGATAATGGGACAATAGAACAGAATCACCAGAGGTATCTAAAAAAAAAAAAAAAAAAAAAAAAAAAAAAAATCACCTCACCAATGTATGAATGCAAAACCCTCATCCAGAACATCAGTATCCCTTAATGCAGCAACAAGAACAGATGCTGGAAGGCTGCTTTGAGGGGACACAGCAAGACCTTTTAGGACCTTCTCAAAAGCTATTTGTCTTCCTGGAGTGATGCATGCCTGTCGATGCAGTTACTCCCAAAATGGGTGCAGGAAGATGGATGCCACTGATTTATGTGGAGAGAGAGAGAGAGAGAGAGAGAGAGAGAGAGAGAGAGAGAGAGAGAGAGGAAGGAAAAAAACAGACATCATCACATTAAGAAAAATGAGCATGTTTTTGTCAGGTTTATGTCTTCCTCTCCACAAAAGCACCCTGAGTGTTCAGTCCAGCTGTAGTTCCAGTTACCATGATTAGACACACAATGTCTTTCTCCACCTTAACATGAAGGGCCATTGGTTAGAGGTCTTGCATTCGGCTTTCAGCGAATAAAGTCCACTCCGACCACACCCAGTTCCCTCCTAGCAGTCTCCTCTGAATTGTGAACTCCAGTGCCTACAGAATGCTCATTCAGGAACCCAGTATACACTAGACAGTACCCCCCTCTCCATAATTGGCTGTGCCAGCCTGGTGGCTCTTTTGCTTTGTTGTCACTCTATGAGGTGCTCAATGGTCTCCTGGCATCTTACAGCAACCATGGTTTTCACACCTTTGTTTCTCTCACAGTATTTAGAAAACTCAACCCTTTTTTCCCCGATCTCTTTTTCTGGATTTCAGAAACCCTCTTACCTGTGGGCACCACCTATCCCAGCTCAGCACAAGGTCTCATGCACCAGCCCCATGAGTGAGGGAGGCAAGATTCTAGCCCAACAGGATAACAATGGAGAGTTGTTACAAACTCCAAAGGAACAAGAACGTGTAACACACCAGAAAATGAATAGAAGGATAGCAGCTGGCGTTTGCCGAGGCCCAGTTACAGGAACACTGTGACAAAAAACAGGATGTGGGGACTAAAGAGGCAGGTGAGAAGGAGATGGAGCCCTGAGCCAGGGCTGCTACCTGTCACCTGGAATCTCAGCACTTAGGAAAATGAGGCAGGAGGATTGATATGAGTTCAAGGCTAGATTAAGCTACACAGAGTCTCGAAAAACCAGAACACAAAGACAGCAATAGAAAAGAAATCGAGGTGGTGGGCTCGCCTTTAATTCCGGCACTTGGGAGGCAGAGGCAGGTCAATTTCTGTAGTTTCAAGGTCACCATGGTCTACAGAGTGAGTTCCAGGACAGCCAGAGCTGTTTCACAAAGAAAAGAAATCCTGTCTCGAAACCACCCCCCTTCACAAAAAGAAATAGAGAAAGGAAGACAATGGAGAGAGCGTGAAAGAAGGCACAGGAAGAAGAAGAGGGGTAGGGAGGGAGAGGGGCAAGAGTTACTAGGACTTTCAAAAGATGCCTCAGCTATAGGTCAGTGGTAAAATTCATGTTTAGCTTGTGCACACTCCGGGTTATATCCCTAACTGCAGAAACAAGAGGAAAAGAGTTAATGAGCAATAGTGTTTTGTTACTTTTGCTCTTTGGCTCTTTTGGGGGACCTGCCCCCCAGCTCCCAAATAATCACACACAAGGAGTCTTAATTCTTTCTTGTAAATGCCTGGCCTTAGTTTGGCTTGTTTCTTGCCAGCTTTTCTTAAATTATCCCATCTACCTTTTGCTTCTGGGTCTTTTCCTTTTCTTACTTCTATATAACTTGCTTTCACTCTTACTCCGTGGCTGACTGGGTGGCTGGCCCCTAGCATCTTCCTCTCCTTATTCTCTTGCTCTTTCTTCTCTTCCTCCCAGATTTCTCCTTCTATTTTTCTCTCTGCCTGCCAGACCCACCTATCCTTTCTCTTGCCTTGCTATTGGATGTTCAGCTCTTTATTAGACCATCACCTGTTTTAGACAAGCAAAGTAACACAGCTTCACAGAGTTAAACAAATGCAACATAAAAGAATGCAACAAGCCGGGCAGTGGTGGCGCACGCCTTTAACCCCAGCACTCGGGAGGCAGAGCCAGGTTGATCTCTGTGAGTTTGAGGCCAGCCTGGTTTACCAAGTGAGTTCCAGGAGAGGCGCAAAGCTACACAGAGAGACCCTGTCTCGAAAAAACAAACAAACAAAAAAATGCAACGCATCTTTGTATTACTAAACAAATGTTCCACAGCATAAATGAATGCAACACATCTTAAAATAATATTCTACAATACAATATCTAGCATGAACCAGAACAGCTGAGCCAAAAAAGTCATGGAAATTGGCCTTGGTCCCTCACACCTGTAATCACAACACTCAGGAATTCAAGGCAAGAAGACTGTTATGGTACAGATGCCTATGGATCTACAGCCACCCCTCCAGGTGCAGAGGGTGTACTGTTTTGCCACCAGAGACTTCACTCTGCCAGTTATTTAGTCCATTTAGCCCTCCTTCCAGAAACTACCATTAAAAGGGAGTGGGAGCTGGAGAAATAGCTTAGAGATTAAGAGCACTAACTGTTCTTCCAGAGGATTCAAGGACAGTTCTCAGCAACCACATCAAGATGCTCACAACTGCCTGAGACTCCAATTCCAGTACATCCATTGCCCTCTGGTCTCTTCAGGCACCTGTCTGTCTCAAAGAAATATAGAACTGACACCAGAGGTTGTCCTCTGACTTCCACATGGGTAACATGACATGTATACACCCACACATGAACACACACACACACACACACACACACACACACACACACACCTAAAAAAAAAAAAAAAAGAAACCAAGAATATGAAGAAAGGAAAAAAGTAAAGGAATAAGAGAAGGGAAAACACTGAACCTGGGAGTAGAGCACACCTATCACCCCAGCACTCAGGTAGCTGAATGTCTTATATTCAAGAACACAGTGAAATCTTGTCTCAAAAAAAAAAAAAAAAAAAAGAGAAAGAAAAGAAAAGAAAAACTCCTCTTAGCATAAAGGTTGTCAAACATAGGAATCAACCCCAGTGCCTACCTACCACAGGCTAATTCCAATAAAGAATGAAGATACATACATGCATACATATGTATGAAGATACACATGCATATCTTCCTACATACATAAGGAAAACCTGTTCAGTCTGTATAATGTTACTTGTATGTATGTTTCAAGGCTGACCTTTTGGGTTTGGATAACAAATTAATGTGTTCTTTTTATTATTTCTTTTATTTTTTGATATTATAATATAACTTTATCTTTTCTCCCTCTAAACCCTCTCATCTACCCTTCCTTGGTATCTTTTAAATCCATGATGGCCTCTTTTTCCATTAACTGGTGTTACACTGCATAATTATGTAACTCTGTCCTTTGTTTTAGAGACATCTGATCTAAACCTGCCTAACAGTTCCTCCTTCTTCTCCCTCGCACTCCCCTTTCTCTCTATAGAACACACTTTCCTCCTGAGGGATCACTCCCAGGTTTTAGCAATCACCAGTGACGTGAAATCAAGATTATCGGTAGATGTGTGCCTCTATTCACTAAGCCTATGACCTAACTCCCAGGTGATTACCTCAGCAGACATTGAATAAACCTGAAAGTTTAACACTTTATCTACTCTTGAGTATTAATCTCCAATCTGAGTGATGGCAGCCAGTTGCCTAAATCCCAGCCTAAAGTCACCCTAGGTACCTCTGCTTCTTAGGCCCTAGATGTACATCAACTGGACCCTCAACATCGTACTCTACTTTCTTCTCATGGGTTCCACATTATTCTAAGAAAGTCTACCCAGCAACATGGCCAGATACAGTTATATACACCTGTAACCCTAACCCTAAGAAGGCAGAGCCAAAAAGCTCATAAGTTCTACATAGTAAGTTCTAGGCCAGCCAGGGCCATATAGAAAGACCTATCTAAAACCAAAAAGTATAAAAAAAAAGGTGGGGCTTCTGAGTGATAAAGTATTTCCTAGCATGTCAAAGGCAAGGCCCTAAATTCAATCCTCAGTATTGGCTGAGTATGGTAGCAACAAGTATTTTTAATTCTAGATCTTGGGATGTATAGGCAAGAGGATCAGGAAGCCAAGGTCACTCTCAGCTATATAGCAAGGTTGAGGCTAGGGCTTGTTGCATGGCAAAACTTTTCCTGCAGAGATAATGATGCTCAAGTCTAATCTGTGTAGACAGAGAACTCGTGACAGACAAAGTATGGATACCACCAAAGTCCAACTTGGTGAACCAATGAGTTTTATTAGGGTTACTTACAGGAATGTGGGTGAACAGTTACTTACAGGAGCAGAAATGACTCAAAACAGCTTCATCACCAAGGCCCACGCCAGCATCTCAAAGCTGGGGACCTAGAGCACATTGCACAGCCTGCAGACAGCTCAACAGGTTAGAAAATGTCCTTTCCAGGTGTCTCAGTTAGTCTAAACCTCTACCAGATAGCTCAGCTGGTTTCTGCTTCTTCTAGGCAGCTGGTCTAGTCTCAGTGCATCCTGGTTTGTCTGAGTCTTCTTTGCAGCTTGGCTTCTAAGAGGGACTCTCAACTTCTGTTGTTTACTCTGGCAGGGAGGAGCCTATAAAATATGGCCAGCTTCAGGATCTTCCTTAACCTACTTTTGAGGTGTTTTCCTTCCTGTTTAAAGAGCTTCCCTGCAGGATGGAATCGTGGAGGAAAATGACACAACAGAGCTACATGAGACAATGTCTAAAGGCTAAAATCTGAAAAGATAACCAGTACTGCCAAATAAATAAGCAAATAAAATATACTGACATAACCCTGCTAGTTAAAAGTATCTAGTGGCTTCCCTTCCTAGACTTCTCATCTATAAGTTAAAGGTGAGGTCTTCTATCGATTGCCCACCATGTGTGTTCCGACATGCTAGTTGGTGCCTGAACATTCCCTAGCTTTCAAATGGACGAGAACTACAAAAAGAACAGGGTAGTGCAAGAAACAAAGCAAACATCACCCCTTCTGTGAAGTTTCTCCTAATTACCCCACCTCACATTCCAATTGCAGGGTGGACCATTCCTTTCCTTTATACTCTGCTCTGTATGCACCTGTTTGCAGGTTTAGCATCAGGCATTACAATTCTGCCTGTGCAGATACGTGTCTGTTATTAAGTTAAAAACAATACAAATATGAAGCACTTACTGTATGCTAGGAATAAACTCAAATCCCAGAAAACAGCAGCTAAAACTACAACCTCAGGATCTGGACATTCTCCACCCACTCACACATACAAAAGAAAAATGTAAGCACCCACTGATTAAATAAACAAAGAATGGCCACTTCCTTATTTGAGCACGCTGAGATGTTTGGATTCAGGCATATGTGTCACAAAGACAAGACTTAGGGAACCACTATATTTTCAATCAAATTATGTGGGCATTCTCCCACTCCTTCTTCCTTACATCTTTATTATTTGTATCCAGATAACTGATTATCCATACCTCCTCAGTCATGCCCAGTTCCTGCTTCTTTTGCAAGGGCACATAATTCTTTGTACAAAATTGGTGGGTAAATATGGAAAACAGAGTGCTCTAGGAAAGAATTTTAATCCACAGACATTCTCAGACCTCTTTGCCAGCCTGATTATAGAGCAACCCACCCCTTCCAAAAAAATCATTTCTCCAAAAAGTTAATTTTATTCAATTTTAAAATTATTTTAAAAAAACTGACATCCATTTTCTAAGATTAGCTGAGGTATCCTCAAGTGTCCCCAAACTAACTTTGTGGAATCTCTTCAAAAAATGATTGAGTTAAGCATGGTTCTGCACTCCTGGGATCGCAGCACTTGGGTGTCGGAGGCGGGAGACTTCTGTTACACACAGGGTTTAGAGGCCAGCCTAGGATAAATGAGACCCTGCCACAACCCTACCTCCAAAACAAACACTGTAAGACACTTTTGACCTCATAACATTTAACATAAATTTTAAATAAATACAGTATAAGGATTTCATAATCTTATAGTAACAAACATATATGTTACTACATTAAAGATGTTACATATGACATTTTTAGCCATGTTTCCTTTGGAGTCTTAAAGGATTCTTGTTAAAGCAGTAATGTTTCAGTCATCATAATTAGAAGAACCTTAAGTTGAATTTGGCTTATTCTCTTTAGGAAATTGGTAGAGATATGGGCAAGCCAGGAAACAGCTGAGCAAAGGCCAAGCCAGTTATCTTAACATATATAAAAGACCTTGATTGACAGCTGTCTGTCTCCACATTTTATGAATGTGAAGATGAACGTGACTGCTGCAAGTTCTCACGGAAAGGTGGTGGGGAAGAGGCCAGTGCCAGACTAGGTTGCAGAATCTATTGGGGCACATGGCTGACAGGACCAAGAGGATGTTGAGTCACCTGTGTCTCTCTCAGGCTCTCAAGAGTATGGGGGTGGAGAAAAAAAGTAAAACCAAAACCACAGAAGGACTCTACTGTCCCTCATCCATCCACAGAGAATGTTCTTGAAATTAGATGAAAAAGTATTATCATCATCTCCTCACTTCCACTGCTTCAGCAACCATTCACGAAACTCACAAGTACTCAACAGAACCAGACCAAGGAAATAGAAGCAGAGAAATGAAGTCAGCAGAGGGCAGATTTGGAAATGACACTCAACTGTTTGATTGCAAAGGCCAAGATTTGGGGGAGTGAAGGGTTGGTTGTGCATTCAGGGTGCAGGAGGACTGACTTGGAATTTATGATGTAGCCCAGAATGGCCTCAAATTCACAAGAATCCTCTTATCTCTGCTTTCCTAGTGTAGGGATTACAGGCATGCATCTCCATACCAGGCAAGGCCAGTGTCTTTCCTGCTGCATTCCCTACCTTCTGCAAACCAATGTTGGTGCAAGCAAGGATACTCAGAAGCCCATCACCCAGGCTCAAGACATGTGCAGCATCTGGACTTTTTTTGTTCAAACCTTTTATTCCAGTAACAGTCACTCAATGAGTCTATGACTCAGTCTCCAATTCCTTCAAGTTTTAAAATATTTCCTCTGTAGATCTGACTTGAAACCTCCTTCTTGAAATTTCTTCTCGGTCTGCAGAAGCAATCCCTGTTTCAGCTTTGTAGACTCCAGGAGGCTCTAAGTAACTTAATGATGGGCTATACTTTCCTATCTACATTCCTGGAGTGTTCAGCAAAGGCTCTTCTGAGGTTCACTTCTTAGTGGTTTCCATTTTAAATTCAGTCCTTGGTCAGGCTAGAGGACAGCAAACTATAGCCCAGTCTAAGTTACATAAAGCCTGTATCAAAATGCCAAAATATAAAATTTTTTAAAAATGAGATAAAGTAAAACAAAATTTGAATCCTGGTGTACAATCTGAGAGTCACTGACATTTAGAGACAATGCTCACACACAGTTACAACTCAGTTACTATGAGATAAGGCCCCATGGTGGCCAAAAAATGTAAATGGGATCAAGGAAATTATACAGATAATTAATGTGTGTCTGTGTTAAACAGGAAGTTGACACTATGGCCTATGCTCTCCCAGAAACACAAATATTTCATCCATACAGGCCCGTATGTGCAATCGTATATCATTTTGGATTCCCACTGCCTTGCAAGGGGAAAGAAACACACTTGTATCTCATATATGACTTCTAACAGAATGACAAGTACTAGAGTAATGTGTAAATGCAAGCCCTTTCACAGTTGCTGGGGAAGCTACTGCAGCAGTCCTTAGTATGCAGACTTCTTATTAGAAAGAGCTTCATATGTTCTCCACAGCATCTACATCACAGCTCACCATGCGTTCAAAACAACACTCCTTAAGCCATAATTTACTCAATTTTTGAGATTATTGCTGTTTGGTTATTAATTGACTTTTTATGTCTGTTTCTTAATTTCTGTACTATTTAGGCTTTATAAAGTACTAAGTAAAAATACTAAAGGAGAGTTAGTGATCGGAGCCCCTACTTATCCTGTAGCCTTATCTCACACTAAGAAATGCTTAAAAGATTCATCTTGCCACACAAAGCACCAGAAAACACAAACCAGGCCAAGTGACAATAACTAAAATAAATGTCAGCAAGATGTATGCATGGGACAATAACTAAAGGAATAAGCAGACATGATGGGGAGGTCACGGCCCTGAGATGTGGCCATCCAAACACCTGATGTTATGACGTCATTCAGGGACTATGAATGCACACAGCAAGGAACTGGCAGAATATTCAGAATGAGGTTTCCTGTCTCTGCCTCATCCATCCTCACATTACTCTTTCTGTTCCTCAGACCACCAGTGCACACAGCAGCCTGCATTACATTCCCAGCACGGATGGCTCGTCCCCTGTAGCTGCATGCCCCTTCTACTACATAACTCCACGTTTCACTCAAATGCCCCTTCTCAGGCCCATCTCAACCTTTCACATGAAATCTGCAACCTGAGCTCTTGTGCTGAACTCTCTGTTAAAATGTGAGACTATGAGGGCAAGGTTTCCCACCTGCCTTGGCAGGTAAAAGCAGTTAAAGTGTAAGTCTGACTGCACGTGCGTGGGTGCGCACACACGCACACTCAGGCATACACACACACAGACAAATTTAAAAGTACACCCAGTAGCTATGAAAAGATGTATCAGGCATTAAGAACTCAATTAGCACAAATGAAAGCATGAGTTACAGAGCTGACCCAACTATAGGCGTTTTTTCTGAAACATGCATCACCATATTTTATGTTCAAACAAAAGCAACCAAACAACATTCATTGCCCTAGACCCTAAAAAATGACTGAGTCCTTGACCTCCAATCATTTGCTCCCAACTACCTCCTAGGTCATCTTAGGACACAGATGTCACAAAGTTGCTCCCACTTACTTAATCGACTTACTAGTTCCAACAACATCTGCTGCACACCTGCCTATATTACACAGATGGACAACAGTGAAATTACAAGTCCAGGAGCTGAGCCTGGGCAGTGGCACAATGCTTTAAGTAAAGATGACCTACAATTCTTTCAAGTTAAGACTCTAGGCTGGGGTTGCATCTTAGGCATAGAACACATGCTTTGCATACAGGAAGCCCTGGGTTTGATCTCCAGCACTCTGAGAAAAGCAAGAAAGCAAAAAAACTTTAGTGCACAGACGAAGAAACATCCACAGAAACAGTGTATGTTGTCTGAGTGTTCAAACAGTGCCACAATAGCAATGTTGCCAAGTGTCTTGTCCGCCAAGTGAAACAGCTCAAATGATCTATTTTCAATAAACAATTAACATCAATTGTAAACATCTTTAATGAATCTAGACTGCTTAAATGAACATTCCATATAGTCTGTTTGTCTGTTTGCTTATTTTTCCAGCCCTCCAAGGATTTCTGCTTTCCTCAATGTCCACAAGAAATCAATAAATGCTATATAGTCCCTTACTGCCTTTCAGTCTTACAATGGGTAAAGTCTTACGTCATCACTAAGAGCCAGTGCTTACATTATGCCTTTATAATGATGCAAGCTTGCCACACACTTCCCCTGACAATGCTGTAAATTATATTGTGAAAGGAAGGTGGGGGCGGGGGAGGGGCAAAGGCAGGTAAGCAAAACCTCCCCTGCTTCATGCTGGTTCATGATGGTAGACCTAACACTTAGGAGGTTGAAACAGGGAAGATAGTTAGTTCTAGGCCAGCCTAAGCTACATAATGAGAACCAAAGAGAAAAGGATAGGAAAGAGAAACATAAGGAGAATAGAAAGTATAAGACAGATGAAAAGAGCAATACTTTTGAAATTTAGCCTGGTATTTTGAATATGACCATTTCATTTATATAAAGGACTGTGTCTAGCATGTCTCGAAATGCATCTTAGGAAATCCAGCCTTGAGGAGGGGACAGAAAGCTGTGTCCACTACTACAAACTGAAAAACAGGTGACAGAAACTGGCCAACGAGAAGGTCACAGTTGTCAAGTAGTAACTAAGACTGAAAATAATCATAAACTGGATATTTAACAAGGAGTGATTACTGCGCTTAACAAATAAGAGGAGAAATCTGGCGTCAAGGTTTGTAGTATTATATTACCTAAGCCAAACAAACTAAAGTGAATGCTCACCTGAGCCAAGTGCAGCAGCCCCCCACCCCCCAGCTTCTACTGGAGGCCCCTTCCTGAGGGCCTCATCTCAGATTGGTGAAGGTACCTGTCTCCCCAATCATGCTGGTCTGTCTTTTTCCTAAGAACACAACTCCTACTGTCTCTGTAAGAAGGCATCTTAAAGAGGAAAATGGGAATGGACAGACAGACTCTAGAAAGACCTATGGAGCTGCACTCAGGCAGATAGGGCAGTCTCCTCTGGATTCTCCATAAAAGACAAAAACCCCTCCCTTCTCAAAGATGGCCACAATCAACTGGCATTTAACTAAGTAAAATGGAAAATCTCTGGACTCAACAGCCAGATGCTTTATTCTCAAATGTGATCCACACTTCTCAATCTTCTATCACCCTGTGTCTGCCCTCTCTTTTTATTACATTCCAGCAAGAACACACAGCAATAAATGTGACTTCTCTCATATAACATGCAGATGTTAGCAGCTCTGAAAAGTGCTACCGGACATCAGAAAACATCTCAAGAATCCCCTGAGTGCTGACTAACCCTGTGTGTCTCACCCACACCGCCTCCCCTCCACATTCTTCAAGTATGACTTGTTGCTCTCAACATTTGGAGAGAAAAATACAAAAAATAAAATACCAACATAGGTGAGGATGAACTCTCACCAAAAACGAACATAAAAAATTCAGTCAACCCACACATTCAGTACTTAGGTCAAAGGCAATAAATAGCAATATTAACTCTATTTAGACATTCAACCCCAGCAACATCTGCCTCCATCTCCAATCCCATAATGCTACAGAAACCACAACACAGTAAGCATTACTTCACAGAATATAAAAATAATGAGGATTATTATTTGCAATTAAGCAACTTATTCACCAAAAAGCTAAGGGATTCTTTACTTGCTCTAGTTGAGTATACTAAAGAATGGTCTTTCAAATCCTTATATCTGATAATCATGCAAGTAATTAATAATCATTTACTACATTAATTTAAAATCTTTGTAACATCCTTCATGTAACCATGATTTTCATCCCAATTCAAAAGTAATGTGTCTTCTTCTTCATGCTATAACTATCTTCTGGGGGGATTGTGTGAGTGCATGTATGCATGTGTGTGTATGTACTATATGTTTATGTACAAGAATAAATGACAGAATGCTAATTAAAAAGTACTAAATATACAGACTCATGAGACAGGTTATGGGTAAGAGACTGCATCTAGTTTATACCACTGACCATGGACTTCACCAGCAATACACTATGAACTATTTACATATTCCCTCCAACCACATTATATTAGGTTTAGTGTATCTCTGGCAGATCAGACACCTACTGGGCACTGGGCTGGATATTTTAGTAAATTGTCCCATTTGATTTTTACAGTCATGCCACGGTTTTAGGCATGAACTTCCCTTTACAAATGTGAGAAGGCATAAGATAAAGGAGGTAAAATGATTTGTGCAAACTCAAACACCAAGGAAATGGCCAGGCTGAAATCAGAGAGAGGATTGTGTGTCTTTGCAGTACATGCTAGACAGAGCACAGTGGCACATACCTGGAATCTAGCATTTGGGGATAGAGACAGGAGAATCATGAGTTCAAGGAGAGCATGCATTACTTAGTGAGTTGAAGACCACCCTGGACATGAGACCATGCCTCAAAAAATTACTCAACTAAACCAAATGAATAAAACAAATAATGAGCCAGGCAGTAGAGGTGCATGACTTTAATCCCAGCACTCAACAGGCAGAGACAAATGGATCTCAGTGAGTTTGAGGCCAGCCTAACTAACCTACAGAGCAAGTTCCAGGACACCCAGGGCTACACAGAGAAACCCTGTCTTGAAAAAGAAAAAAAAATTACAATAAATAATAATCCATGCTAATGCCAATTTAAGTGAGACCCTCCATGGATTTCAAGTCATCTCATTCTTTCATTATTAGTATAACCTACTAAATGGAAGATACAGAAACAGCTCAATTTATCTTCTGAAAAGCCAATTTTGATCCTGTCATTGACTAGCTTAACCCTGTGATGCCTTCCAGACACACAGAGTAATGAAAAACAATAACAACTCAACTCAGCACACTGGGCCAGCCAGCCCAGAACTTGGTTCAAGCTACCCTGCCCTTACTAAATGTCAATCATGCTTGCATCTCTGGGGTGTTACATTTGATATTTCTAGGCCACTAAATCTTCTAGGCACTCAGACCTCAGGAAAAATGTCACTTCCTCCAAGTTACCATCCCCTGACAATCCAATCTAAATGGCTTCCCATGCCACCACCTCAGCCACTCTCTAGCCTGTTTTATTAGCTGCCTTATCCCTCTCCAAAATTACCTAGTGTGTTTCTTTTTAATTGAAGGTTTGTCTTCTCCCATTCCAGATCCAAAGAGAAGGAGCAACTCACAGGTCTTGCTGACTACTAATGTCAGCATCTCTAACAGTGTTGCTCTCAGAGCCTGAGCTCCTTGAAGAAATGGTGGCTAAATGGAGGACTGAACACTGGGTGCAATGGAGAGGTATACATGATCAGACAGAGGACTCATCAGCAAAACTTAGCCCATCTACAAAGAACAGGTGTCTCCTATAGTTGTCTTCTCTATAAATGTTTCCAAGGATTGTGGATCAAATGCCATATTCATGTGATCCAGTACCTTTTGGTTTCCAGAAGAGGAAAAAATTAATTCCTAGACCAATATAATATTAAAATCTACTGTGCCTTCGTCACGGAAAAAAAAAAAGAGAGCAAGGCAGATAAGTTAATGGCGAGATAGGAGATTCTCTCTCTCTCTCTCTCTCTCTCTCTCTCTCTCTCTCTCTCTCTCTCTCTCTCTCTCTCTCTCTCTCCCTCCCCGCCTCCTTCCCTCCCTCCTGTGTTATTCCTCAGAGCGGAAATGCTCTGTTCAGACACAGCTTGGAAGATATAAACATCATTGAAATTCAAAAGCAGTTCTGAAAGAGAGGATGCCTCAATTGGTATGCAAGAGGTGTTTCCTCCCCTGAATACATTATGAACTTGAAGCATGCTAATATGCCATGCTATCATAAGCACCAGATGGGGCAGTAGGCAGTACATGTCCCATCAAACCTCAAGAAGATGTATTAATGTTCATGCTCTTTAAAAAAAAAAAAATCCTCTGCCTGCATCCCAAGACTTGCACATTTCTTAGCATTCAGTCACTTTCTCTCAGCACACAGTCCTCCAGGGCTGTTCTTCTTCAGCAGATGGTGCCAGGAATCATTTCAATCTATTTTATCATGGGAGGCAAAGGCCACAAAGCGTGTCAGACTATGCTTGCTGAAGACCTACCCAGCACAAAAGAGAAAACAGAGGATCTGGGAGACACAGGAAATCAATCTTCCCAGGCAGGCACAACTGAGGAGCCACTTTTTAACTGTGCTGAATGCGTATTTATGCTGAACACCGAAGGATAAGGCAAGCTTCGAGTATTTAATGTGTTTAAATTCTCAAAACTGCTTGATTTTTATTGTGAAACAGGTCTACTTCAATATTCTATAAAGCAGGCTGGCTGACTTTACAAAATTATGAATCATCTGCAGGTGGTCTATATGAGACCGGGGCACAGTAAATGGGACCTAAGTACAATAAAGCCAGGGTTGCTGAGAAGTCACCCAAATACAAAGCATCCAGAAACTGGATGACATGTTCCTCTGTCCCCTGACCTGTAAGATTTACTCTGTGGCACCTGAGTATTTTACTAGAGGCAGAGGCTCTAGATAACTATTATTTGTAGTTGTTCAAGTCTTAATTTTGTAATACATCATTTAAAGTAAATAAACTTCTTTGGTTTTCAGGTGGTTAGGATGTAAACTGACTTACGGTGAAATAAGGCCTATCTCTCTGGAATACATAAGGAGACAAAAGTCACAATTTGTCATACTGGTTCTCCTGTATAACTACACCTGAGAATTCCCTGATCTGTGTCAAACACAGACTGCTGGAATTACTCCAGAGTCTGTTTATTTTCAGGGCTGGGAAGCAAACCTTCAGAGATGCTGTTTCAGTTATCTGGAGAACTGATGCTTCTACCCAGTTCCCAGACAAACATACTGCTGCTGGCCTGTGAAGCTCACTGACAACCTAGCTGACCTTGGTGATTGGCTAACCCTGCAAATGCCATTAATCTGTTCTGTGTACCAGCAGTGAGTGGAGGGACCCTCTGAGGTCAAAGAAGATTGGGTCCTATTGGAGCCAGAGTGACAAGCGGTTGTAAGCTTCCTGACATGGGTGCTGGGAACCCAACTCAGGTCCAGTGCAAAAGCAGTATGTGCTCTCAACCACCGAGACACCTCTCTCTCTAGTCTCATTCCGCCAAGGATTTTTTAAAAAGCACAAACTGAGAGAAACACAGAACCCCTGCCAAATGGACAAGATTATTTTACAAGGTAGATCACACTCTAATAGGCTCTGAAATCCCAAGGCCTTACTCTCTGCCCGCTGGAACAAATACAAAAGGGCAAAAATTTTTATCGAGAGCATTAAAATAAGACATTATGCTTTTCAAGAAAATATATATATCATTTACTGAATGAATTATCCCAGCAGTCTCTCGAGACTCAAGATAAATTTTACCAGCTTATCAAACTGCAACTCATCTATGATCATTGATTTGAGAAACTGTTGGCTGAATTTCCTGTGTAACTGAAAAGATTAAAATATTTTGTTAATATTTGCCTTTTGCGAAAATCTGACTCAGTGTGTCTGTTGGAAGGCTGAGAATGTATACCCATCTTCCCACTGGAGACAAGAATGAAAGAGATATGGCCAAATGGGAGCCACTAAGATGGCCCAACAGGCAAGGTCCTTCCCACCAAGCCTGGAGACCTTAGTTTGATCCCTAGGATGGGTACAGTAGAAGGAGAGAGACTACTTGCACAAGTTGTTCTCAGTCCTCCACACAAACACATGGCATATACACCAACACACACCAACACACACCAACACACACCAACACACACCAACACATACCAACACACACACGATAATAGTAAAATTAAAGCATACAGTTACATATACCTTAAAAAATATAGTTACATGCACCTGTCAAAGTCCTGTGCTTTATTTCTCACTTTGGGTTTACTTAACAAATTAATTTTTTTTAAATGTGGAGCTGAGGATCGAACCCAGGGCCTTGTGCTTGCTAGGCAAGCACTCTACCACTGAGCTAAATCCCCAACCCCAATAAATTAATTTTTAATGCATTATTTATTGTGTCGTGGAGGGTGTGAACACACTGTGCATACATGGGTGTTGGAGAATAACTTGTGGAAAAGAGCTCTTTCCATCTACCACCTGGGTTCCAAATTCAAGTTGTCCATGAGTTTGAGAACAGCCTGGACTACAGAGCAAGTTCCAGTACATCCAGGGCTAAACAAAGAAGCCCTATCTTGAAAAAACAAAAAACAAAACAAAAATTCAAGTTGTCAAGCCTGGCAGCAAGCATCTTTACTCACCAAGCCATTTTTTGCTGGTCCAATAATTGATTTTTACCCAGCACAAAAAAAGCATAAAAATTAATCTATTCATAGGGTGCCAAGTGATGTTTTGATATATACATATATTGTACAATGTTTATATCAGGTAAAAAATATATATTTCCTCAGACATTGGTCATTTTATGATAGAAGTATTTAAAGTCCTTTTGTTGAAGTACTTTGAAATAGTGAGCTATTTCACTAACTATAGTCACTTTACTGTATAATCTCACACATACACATACACACCACAAGTTCTTGTTTCCATCTAAATGTATCTTGGGGCTCACTGATCAACCTTCGCCCACTCACTCTCACATGCCAGTTAAGTATCATATGCTAAATTATACTTACAGCAAATATAATGATAAATCAGTAGACACATTATATACATACTATAACTATCATGATGTTAGTGACCAGTAAAGCCATATGGCCACAACACATGTATTTTCTTTCCCTGTCCTTGAAAGAGATGCTTGGTTCAAACTGTTTATCATTTTTTTTTTTTTTTTTTTACAGAATCCACTCCTTAATTTCCCCCTCATTAGTTACTATACTTTGTATATTATTCCTTTCCTTTGAAATATCTGTGAATCCTAGGCAACATCCACTCACTCCTTTGTTAAGCAAATGTTTGTTGAATGTCTTCTATATGCTACCAGGCAGGGAGCCTGGAATGGAACTATTAAAACTAGGAAATCAAGATGTTAATGTAAATGGCAGCTTTATCAATGTGAATTAGTGATGCTTCTAATATCTATTTTAAACAGCAAAGAAAAAGTGTGTGACTTGGAAGAGCACAGAACTGAAAGGGAAATGTACTCAGCTTCCAATCTTTGTGACATCACACACTCCAAGAGGAATCAGTGAGGGAGAACAGCCCTGAGTGAGCTACACTCGTACCACAAGGAAAAATCCGCCATTTATTTAACTTGAAAGCCTCCGCGGGCGTCTCGGGCTCTCACTAAATGTGTTCTTTACTAGCCTCTCACCAAGCTGTGTTTGATTATCTGGCTTCCAAGATAGCAGATGACTCAAAAGGGTAAAGGTAGGCACGGAAATAGAGAAGGGTGGGCAGCTGACAGAAAGAGACAGAAAAGCCCATGTACATAGACAAAACTCACTGAGCACAATAATCTACAACTATTGCCTGTGAGCCAAACACTTTCTCTTTTATTTTAAGACCAGCACCTGTAATAATAAACCCTTGGCTTTATACTAATGCAAAATCCGCTTACCAACAGCATTGCCAGCACCCATGAAGTAAGAAGGCAAGAGGATGGGGTACATGTTGCTTCATTTTTTTAAAGACAGGGTCTCTTGGTGCCCAGGCTTGCCTTGAACTCACTTTATACTGGAGGATGGCCTTGAACTCCTGATTACCCCATACAGCTGCTTCCAGGAATGCATCACTACACAAGATTTCATTCTATTTTAGTACGAAAAGAATGAGGAGCAAGCAGTCAAATGACTTGCTTTTGGACACACATCTAAGAAATCGACACTCCCAGTGTTTTATGGTTGTGATGGATGGCCTCATCAATACAGTATATTAACTGTTCATAATACAAGCCCATCACAAAGCTGAAAAGAAAACCAGCAATCCACAAAATGACCCCCCCAAAGAAAACCCAGCTTGACACAAAAACCATGCTTGTCCAAAAATGACAGATTAATAAACACAAAAGTTTAAGAAAGTAAACAAAATTCTTTCAGAAGCTTAAGGAAAGAGTCTACTCTCTAGAAAACACTACAAAAGGGCTGAATTCTCCAAGAGATTTCAATAAAGGATTTTCGAACACTGCCATGATACCAAATGTTTTACATCCAACCACATAGTCAAAATACAGATGATGATGAAAAAGAGTCAGGTACTCCTCAACACATCGAATGGTACAGAATCAACCAGGGCCAACTCTTCTTTCAATGACATACCTTAGGAAAACACTAGAGAGAAAGAGGTTTGAAAGAGTGATTACACCTATTTTTCTCAACTGTGTTAGCCTTTGTGTTTGGCAAACCCTGCCAAATGAAAAATTGGGTTTCACTTCTGAGGTCTGTCACTCTTGATATTTTATAAACTCCACTATTAGGAATGTGCTAAGAAGCCTAATCATTGAATATAAACTTTATTTCACAAGTGATTTCTAAGGACAGAAAGCTTTATTTTTGATTCCTTTACCATATTTTGTCACTAGGCTGTGCATACACAACTAATGCTGGAGGGCAGGAGATAACTCACATTGTTAAGAGGACCCGAAGTTCAGCTGTAACTGGAGGAGAGCTTCGGAGGCAGTAAAACTGCCCATCTCAAAGGACCAGAAGATGGCTCTAGTCTCATCTTCATCAAGGCATATATTCCGAGGTCTGGGTGGGCAACTCTATAAATGATTATTGTAGGAATCTCAAATTCAACTATTTGGATTCCTTTCTGTAGCTCGAGAGTCATCACATCAACCAAGCTCTGAGAAAGGCAGTGAAAGGAAATTACACCAAGTTCAACTGTAAGGGGAAGGTAATGCTTTGCTCCAAAGTCTAGCAACTGTTGTCCCCCGAGTTTCAAGTTAACAGTATCTCATCAAGCCCCTTCCAGACTGTTAAGATGCTGTTCATTTCCTTAAATTCTTTCAGATTCTCATTAAAGCTTAAACACATCATGGACACCTCCTCATATTCCTTCTCCCCGAAGATTATTTTGCCTAATTACATAGTTTGAATGCCGAAGTGTTGACCTGCATCACATTTTTATTAGTGCCTTCAAACTTATTTTCTTGCTTAAGTCCCAAGCACTCTGTATGATGGTAAGCAACCATACAGAATTAAAATGATCCCTCTGAAAAAGCAGGCAAGACTGCACTCACCAATTTACCACCTAGCCTGTAGAAAGGAAATGTGGGGGACGTTTGAAACTTCCTCAAGCAACTGCCATGGGAGGAGCTACCTGCTTCTGGCGGTGCCCTTGCCCTCTGCCACCTGCATGCCCAAGAGCTCTGAGAGCAGAGCCACAGCTCCTGGCGGTCTCACCACCAAGCAACCTTATGTTTATTTGCCACACATTTAACAGTGGTGTCTGTGTATGTGATGACGATGTCATCTGCCTTCCAATTTCTCACTCTTTCAAAACACAGGAAGTCACCCACCTGAGCGGACATGCACAGACACCATTGTCACCCACCTGAGTGGACCAATGACAGACATGGGGGTTCCACATCTCAACAGCCAAACAGCACCTACCAGGACAGTTTTGTCAGGCTGCAAGTGGGCAATTTCTCTTGCGGGTTATGTTGCTGTTGTTGTTCACTTCATTTTTTTTTTTTTTATTGTTTTGGAGATAGTATCTCACCATGTTGTCTAACCTGACCTCAAACTCATGGTCCTTCTGCCTCAGCCTCCACAGTTCTGGTACTACAGACATTCACTACTATACTTGGCTAAGGAATTTTACTGGAGGGCAATTACTCACACTGTACTTTCAAGAGAAATGGGTGAGGATGGAGACACCTTAGCAGTTAAGAGCACATGCTACTAGTATGAAGGACCAGGGTTGAGTTCTCAGCACCCACAGTGTAGCTCGCAACCATCTGTAACTCGAATTCCAGAGGATCTACTGCCCTCTTCTAGCCTCTGCACGTACCATGCATGCTCATGTGCACAGACACAGGCAAAACACACAGACGATTAAAATAAGTAAACCTCTTACTTAAGAAAAAGAGGAATGGGGAGATACTGGGAACAGCAGGAGCCTACCCTACTTTAGCCAAGATCATTCTTCGTAATTGAAGCTAATGATGTTTTCTGCCATTAATTTTAGCAAGCAGAAACACTGGCTTCCTTAAGTTCCTCATGTTGACCACACTTGTAATGCCAACTCTTGAGGTATAGGGTCAGGAGGACTGAGAGCAGGTCTCAGCTACACAGGGAGTTCCAGGCCACCTTGGGCTACATACAACACTATGTCAAAAAATAAATAAATAAATAAATAAATAAAGAAAGAAAGAAAGAAAGAAAGAAAGAAAGAAAGAAGAAAAAGAAAGAACAAAAAATAAACTATACCTTCTTTGCCTCTGTTCGTCTAACTCAAACATTTCCCTTCTAATGTTCCTCTAGCCTCCATCACTAGGAAGCACACCCCTGTCAAGTTGCAGCCAGTCTATTCCTCTCAAGGAGAAAACAGGTGATCCAAATTTAGCAGGTAGCCCAGGGAATCCCATCTAACATCATCTACTTGCCCCTGGGCAAGCTGCTTCCTTTATCTGCATGTCAGATTTCAGACAGCTCACTTGGTGAGAAGAACCATTTGCAGAGGTGTGAAAGAAATGAGAAGGCCTGTGCAGAGCCCACCCTGACACACAGAGGCTTTCAATCGCAGGCTGCTCTTTGCCTCTGTCAGAGATGGAGTGTGTTTAGAAACAGTAGTTTGCAAGTTCCCTCTGAGATTAAGAAGGTTGCTTGATTCCTTTGATTGTAACTCTATAGGTTGAAAAACATAATTAAGCTAGACATTCTCAGAAAGCACATTTACATTAATATTAATTAATGCAAACAGCTGTTTGAGAAAGCCAGCCAGATCAAACTGTTACTTGGTCAGGTGTGACATCTATTGTTCTCAAGTTATGAGTCATTTAAGTTAATGGCTTACTCCTCGAGCTACAGTTAAATACCAAAGAACTGTGACGGCACAAAGAAACTGCTTCCTGAAATACTACATCCTTCGTCCACTCAAGAATTACAATTCGGCCGGGCGGTGGTGGCGCATGCCTTTAATCCCAGCACTTGGGAGACAGAGGCAGGTGGATCTTTGTGAGTTCAAGACCAGCCTGGTCTACAGAGCAAGATCCAGGAAAGGCACAAATCTACACAGAGAAACCCTGTCTCGAAACAAAACAAAACAAAAAAAGAATTACATTACAATTCAGTGAAACAACCAAGAATATCCCATTCTTAGTACAAGAGCAACACATCCAAAACTGTTAAGTTTCCTGAGCAAGAAGGGAGACACACAAGCTTTGTAATGAGGATTAAATTCCCCCCTAGAAGTCTTTGACTCCTAATGCAGGTATGGTATGAGCCTCTCACCTCTGGGTCTTTTTCAGGACCCCACACCCATGATCCACTCATTTCAAACACAAGAGCCCAAGGCCGTAAACACACTGAACAGAAGGACGGACCCCCAGTTATCTCTGGTACCTGACTTGCTTTCTGAGCCATGTGCAAGTATCCCCTCCCTTTTTGGGCTGCCATGTCATATTTTTGCAAGCCTTTCAACCCAACACTTGGGGGAGAGAGAGAGGCAGGTGGATCTCTGGGAGTTTGGGGCCAGCCTGGGCTAAATAATGAGATTTTGCCCCCAAACATTCTCACAATGAACCATATCTAGCTCCTACTTCCCAAACTATTATAAAGTTACAGGCACACTGCTGCACAGGCTGAGTGTTCCAGGTCATGGAAACTTCTCCCACAGAACTCTACAATCCTCAAGCAGGAGGGAAGACCACAAGTAAGAATGATTTAGGGCTGGGGGAGGGGGTGGGGATGAGGGTGGGGATGGGGGTAGAAACAAAACAGAGAGCCTGGCTATGACGTGTTAACATGATTCAGTAAAGCAGCATTGAGAAGCAGCATGGAAGAAAGAGGACTAGGGGGAGTCTTTGACTTGACAGGGCCCTTCACCTGTGGGAGCCTCAGTTTCAGCCTCTCTAAACCAAATGTTTGCTAGATAAATCTTCTAGCTCTAAAGATGACCCAGAATGCTGTTCAGATATCAGAATTACCACATCATCTCTGTAAACATCAGTTATCAGCATGGAGATTGTAAGTAAGTAGACTACATAATGCCCACTAAGTAAATGCTGTTTACGAGATGAAAATGAACAATTGGGTCTTTTCGTGGGTTATTTGTTATTTGCTTTGTTTTGTTTCCGAAAGAGGTTCTTATGTAGCCAGGCTGCCCTGAAAGTCTCCAAGCAACAGAGAACAACCTTTGGTAGCCTCTACCTCAATTCCCTGTCTATGAAACTTGCAGAAATTATAAATAACTCCTCTCTCTCTCTCTCTTTCTCTCTCTCTCTCTCTCTCTCTCTCTCTCTCTCTCAGAATAAAAAGATCAAAAATGTTTTTTAGTAGACTGTATACAGGGAAATAAACTATAAACACTTTCAAGTTATTTAAAATATATAGAATTGAAAGGCCAAGTACTGAGAAAAATGAATGAAAAAGAATTTGAAAGAGAAACACATACAGCGAGAGGGTTTGAATAGAAGTGGAAACTTCTGGATTTCTGCTCCAAAGGAGTGATATCTGCGTAATCTACATTTATAATTGAGCAATTACGGCTCATATAGTTTTCTTTTAATAGCTGTCATGAGGCTTATTTGAAAGGCAAGAGTCAGTCTAATAGGATGGCAAGCCGACTCGCACGGTAAAACAGCGGCGGTAGATGAGTGCAGTGTCTGTATTCGTGCAGAATAGGATTTGCACACATCTCCTCAAACATACAGGTATAACCGGGCGCATTACCCAGTGTCCAGTCACAAGGGCACTAACAGTTGTCTGTCCCCTGTATTCGTGCAGAATAGGATTTGCATACATCTCCTCAAGCATACAGGTACAACCGGTGCATTACCCAGTGTCCAGTCACAAGGGCACTAACAGTTGTCTGTCCCCTGTATTCGTGCAGAATAGGATTTGCATACATCTCCTCAAGCATACAGGTACAACCGGGTGCATTACCCAGTGTCCAGTTACAAGGGCACTAACAGTTGTCTGTCCCTGGTAATTTCACTTCTGGTTTTGTTTTGAATTTTTTTTTCTTTTTTACACAAATCATCGCTTGCAAGCATTGATGTTAAAAACAGAAAAACAGTCTAGTACACAGTGGCTATAAATGCCAAATCAATTTTCAGCAGATAATAAAGTCCATGTTTTACAATCAGCAATGTACTGTTTTACTACCCAAAAATGTAAGCTAATAATATATAGCTCTCCTAAATGGAAAATGCAGATATGCTGTTAAAAAATAGGCCGACTGTGAGAGGATGGATCATTTCTGCAGGGACCTTCTCAAAGCTATGTGTAAGTGTTTTGAAAATATCACATGATGTGGCCATGTGTTAAAAATTACAGCCAGTTAAGTTCTCTGCTAGGAAAAATATGTGGGCAATTTATGAAATGCACTCCAGGATGGAGATGTCTTAAGTAAAACCAGATTTTCAAAACAAACCTTTTTTCCCCCATTTTGGAAACTTGAACTTAAAAAAAAAAGTTCCCGGCACATCTGGAGAGCAGGACCATTGAGAAGGGTGGTCTGACCTAACGCTAGCCATCTTCTGAAAGAACAGCACTATTTCTGGGCTCCGGGGACTGTGCTAACTTACTGTCCTTTTAAGGAAACAGTCCTGAACGCATTCTGTAGGTCAATGCATGTTATTTGATAATAGTACACAAAGACTGACAAAAATTTAAATGTTTCAGAAAACTTGAGGTTCCTTTCTTTTGAAACAATATAACACCAAGGTCTCCCAGACTTCTATAAGAACATATTTCCTTCTCTTATACAAAAGGGTCAGCTTGTCAAAAGAAAAAAGAAAAGTGACAAGCAGTGAAGTCATATTTCCTTCTAAGTGAGTTAAGTAACTTTAAAACAGTTTATTTCTCCAAAGCATACACAACCTCCTTTGACTTTTCATAACTCATTTTGTAACAGTATGTTATCAACAACTAACGAAAGGAGGGAGTGTTCTTTTCCCAAAACAGTTCGACCAAAGCCTAAATTAAAACTTGTTCTTCACCTGCCCACTCCCAGGATGTTGTGTGCCTGAATAAGCTTGGAGTCTGCACATCTGTTTCCAGTGATCTCAGCCTCATAAGAGACATCTTAGATCTGAAGACTATTACATCAAGTCTGAGACAAGGAATCACTTCTGACACTTGAATTACTAATAAATAAATTAGAAAGTTGATATTGAAATGTGTAGGCAATAAAAAAGATAGTGATACCAGGTTATACAAACATATCTTTCCTTTTAAACTTCTACACAGAATGTTCTACTAAAAATGCAAAGCTACATCCAAGACGGCTTAAAAAAATGTCCATTAATATAAATATATACGAATGGACTAAAATATGTTAAAAAACACATTAAGAGGTAGTCCATCTGATACTAGATTTAAAAAATAATAATACAGATGGGTGTCAAAAATAGCCAAGCATCAGATCTGCTCAAGTATGGCCATCCTGGAGCATGCTCACAGTCACAGTTGTTGATAGACTCTGCATCTGAGTACAAGGTTGTCTAACACAGAGGGAATGAGGGAAGGTGAGAGAGAAGGAGAAAGGGAGAGAGGGAACAAGAGAGAGAGAGAGAGAGAGAGAGAGAGAGAGAGAGAGAACCCATACTGCAGAACACCAATACAGAACCAGTCAGATATTAACAACTTAACACTAAAGCCAACTTGCAATGACAAGGCCTTAAGTACAGTTCAATGCTTTGAAGATTACTTTAACAGTCATGTAAGGCATAAGAAGAGGCCCTAACTAGTCCCCATCCCCTAGTATCATACACAAGAGGCTTTGGTTCTGTTTTACCTAAATACCACAGACTCTGGAGGATGCTGCTATATCATGTAACACTCATCTATTAAGAGCATAAAAACAAAGGACAATTGAATTGTAAAATTTACATGGAACTGTGCTCCAACGATCTGGTAAAATAAAAAAATAAGTAAAACACAGGCACATTCGACCAATTCCACATATATACAAAGGGTACATTTCTTCTTCAGTTACATGGTGCATACAAATAAAATGAGAACTTAAAGAGTTAAATTGACCTTTCTAAGACCCCGGCTATTATCTTTTTGGTAAATTGAGTTTCCCATATTTCAGCTTCTATGCATTCCTAGTCCCTCAAACAACAGAGAAAGTACAGTCTTGGACAAATGCATCCTTTCTGCACACATGTCAATAATGATGAGAACGGACTCTGAGACGTATGTATCCTAAAGGGAAAACATTTCTCAAACAACTGACGATACCCACACACAACTGTGGCTGCAGAAAACTGGCAGATAATGTTTCAAAACACCATCTGGGAGGTGTGCAGACTCTGACCAAGCCTCTTCTGCCTGCCCTACCCAAATAATCTGCACACATCAGCCAGCTGGAAGAGCTCTGTGTGCCCTGCCTTTATCCGCTCTGCATTCGGCACAGGACAATTTAGAGGGTAGACACAGCCCTTCTCCACACCAGGCTTCACAAGCAAAACCTTCTCTGGCAGCAACCACAGAAGCACTCCAGTCTCCAAAGATAATATTTTTTGGAGAAATTGTCATACACTAAATTTCCAGGGACACAAGAATGCCACTAATCCAGCATACTTCTTCTAAATGACCAGATTCATATGATAACATCTAAGGGCTATGATTTAGGGCAAGAAATGCCTTCCAGTGCCAAAGATTCCTTCATTTTCTTTGATGTAAACAGCTCTTCAAAGACCTTCTCCCAGAATTCTACCATAATCTAAAAACTCTCTGTACAAACAAATATCCAACATAAAAAGTGCAGATGACAGTCCTGAAACCCAGAACAGAGACAACACTTCTCAGTGAAACTGATCCCCTGTGTAAACTGCTCAGGCCAAAACAGCCACCTCTGTCCCTCCCCTCAGCTTCAAAGGCACACCTCTCCAGATCCTGAACCCCTACATCCAGATTTCGGTAGCTTTCATTATGTTGCCTCCCAATCACACCTCCATCACCCCACAGCCTCTCCCTGCCCTCATCCAATACAGTAGTGGCAGGGCAGTCGATATTTTCCATGCATTATAGAAAGTAAAGCTTCCTTCTTTGCAAGAAAAGAGGGCTCACTCACCAGGCATCCTGGAATCCAGCGTGGAACACACTCAAAGCAACTCTGTGTTAAGAGGGAGCGAGATGCGGGCTCATGCCTCCTGTTCTGGAATGTGCGGGGCGGTGGAGAGGAGGGCCATCAGAGGGGCTGGGGCGGCATGGCCCGAGGCAGGGAGCTGGGCGCGTGCGCCTGCCAGCCAGAGACAGATGGAGAGCTGACACTCCGGATTGCACTTGGAGCAGAAATGTGGAGGATGACAGGAGCACATGTGGCCTTGAACCCAGCCCTGTCTCTTCAGGCAGAACAATGACAGGGACGTGTGTGCAAAGTATCACAGCTCCTGCCTCCCCTTCTCCACTCCACCTCCCACCCCAGTTCCAGAGCACCCAAAAGCAGAAAGTAAAATGCAGAAAGATAAGCTAAATGCTGAATAATTCATTCACCACCACCCCCCCACTTCCCAGCTCAAAGTTAACCCTTATCTTGCCAAAAGATGGCAATGTTGACCTGGCCCCTACAACTCACGCTGCAAGGCTTCCTTCCTCTTCTAATTTTAACAGGCATTACTGGGAAGTACGGTTTCAAACAAACAAGGGCAGACCACAAAGCTCTTTTATTGATCTGGAAAGCCCGAACAACCTAAAAACATCTTGTAAGACTGTGTGCTGTGCCAGCTCACCGTCAGGCACAAAGTATCAGGAGTATTCTTTCATCAGCTTCTTGGTAGCATGTGTAAAACAGAACACTCTTTTAGAAGCAGAATCCAACCATTTTTAGTTTACTGTAGTGCTTCGGATCTCCTGGGATCCCATGTTGAGACGCTCCAAACATTTTCAGCTCACTCACCTCAACTTTTCATAGTGATCCACAGGAGACAAAAACAAAATCTGCATAGCAAAGCCCTTTCAAAAGCTGAACAATCATGCCCTCCTGATTTCCTATTTTTTATTTTTCTTTTTTTTTCTGCACACCCTTAAGTGTTTATCCTGACCATGAATAGCACATACCCAGCCTGGTTCAATGGGCTCTTCTCTATTAAGCTTTAATGGACACCATGATATATAAAACTAGGAGCCTTTGTTACAGGGCTTTATCTAAAGCCGGCTATTTTCTTCCCAGCAGTCTCTTTAGTCCTTTGTAAAACATCCTTGCCACTAGGAGAAACACAAGCCTGTCTGCCTTGCATGCCTGTTTCTAAACACACAAAAATGCGGAAGAAAAATATCATTCTCCTCTAAACTCTTCTTTACAATTTCACACTCACAACTCTTCCCTGCCTGTGTTGTTTGATTGTTTGTTTCAACAACCGGGCTCGTGTGGTGGTCGATCCCTCAGGCTCTACCTTCCCAATGCACATCCAATCCACTAGACACACAGAATTCTACTAAACAATTCTGCTCAGGACTGACCAACCAGCCAGCTCACTGACCATGAAGACAGGATCGGCCCCTTTAACTCTTGCTATTCTGGCAGTGATCAACACATCCTTGGTTTATTTGACATTCTCTAAAGCTTTTGTCAAGTTGATTTTACCCCCTCCTTGCTGCCTTCATGAAATTCTAAAAGACCCCATCTGCAAACAGGCAGTGATTCTACCCTCTACCTACTGTCTTCCTAACCCTTTGCCCAAGAGTATTCCAAAACACAAGCACACAACACACACTGCACAAACAAAAAATATATCATCCTTGAGAAACAGCATCGATCAATAAGAATTTCTACAGCTCCTGAACACTGTACCCTAGAAGGGCTGCTTCAGCCAGTGAACCCCTCAAAAATCCATCACTGTCAGAGGCAACTTGTAAAAAGACTACAATTCATAATGATTACTCTGTTCTGTCACTAATAGTATACTACACTCTATTTATGAGGCCAATCTTTTTGTTCATCTTAGTTAGATGTCACTTGTAATGAGGTTCTGTGTAATGGATTTCAGTTCGGTTAAGCACCAAGCTCAAGCATTCTTGTGACAGAAAGTGTTAGAGCATGCATGAGTGTGATCATCAATTAAGTGCTGGCATAAGGGCCTTTATGGAATCCAGAATCCTGGATCTGAAGATTTTCAGTTTTAAAAGAGTATTTTTTAAAAGCCACTCAATGCTACACACCACATTTTTTTTTTTAATACTATACCTATGTTAGAAAGAAAACATTTTCACAGTGGGACACCCAACCTTTCATCAATATTCACAGTGAATCACTTCTAAAATAAAAAAATCATATGACAAACTACAATATACTTCAAGAAAACTGGATGATATCTAGTTTTAAAACTGGGTCTTAATATCGGTACACTCCAAGTCCCTAAACCACAGCTCAGAAAATTGAACTTCCATATGCTGTGTGATTATGTATCTTTTCTGTGTGTAAAAAGGCTTTTTAAGCTGTTATCTGACTACAGTAATTGCCACTTTAAATTGATCCATGTCAACAAAACCTGGATCCCTGGAGATTCTCACCTAGAAGTCTGGTTGCAAAAAGGGTCTGGCTGAACGTGCATCTGAGACAAGTTCAGCGTTTTCTCAAGGAGCCTGTCCCCTTCTTTAACCCAGAGACAGGCAATGCTGCAGCTCCATTTGGCATCTCTCCCTGAACTGGGAAACCTGGATATGTATAGATACAGTTACTTAGACAGAAATAACTTCCCCCTTAATAAAAAGAGTACGAGGAGCCAAGATCTCTAACATCCAAATTGTGTAATAAAAATAGACAATCAATAGCATGATGAATGCATTTACATAGGTGAATGGTGAACAACAAAAAGAAGAATCAAAGTATGTATTGGGAAAGTTTTCTCCAGTGTAAAACGCTGTCCTGAATCATCATCAACACATAGTTTATAAAATTAAAATATATTCAAAACAACAAAGAATACATTAATGATCAATTAAGCACTTTCTCAGAAAAGTCATGGCTATTAATACATAACTTTCCATTTAGTAAAAAGACTTCTTTAAAGGCAGTTTTAAAATGAGAGTTGTCTAGATTATCACTATCAAAATCAGCAAATTTAGCCAGTAATGAAATGCTGGACACATTAAGAAAAAAACATGTGAGTAGGTTTTGTGACTTCGTATACTCATTGTCTGGACGTCACAGTGCTCTGGACTTCACAGTGCTCTGGACATCACAGTGCTCTGGACTTCACAGTGCTGTGCCCCTTCCAGAGTAGACCAGCACGATAGCACACTTTTCCCTTTGTTCAGATTTGACTCAGCCACAGACAACAGCCATCCAGTGGCATCATCTGCAGCACAGGAGAGACCTCCACCCTGGTGAAGAGAGATTTGAGCAGGAGCTTTTCCAGGTCCTCCTCAGCTTCCCTCCCTGCCTCTTGCAGACTGTTGTGATACACTGTGCCTGCACACAGTGGGTATTAAGTGAGTTAATACAGAGGATCTGGAACCTCATTGATCCTAATTGAAAGCAATACACCCAACCAAATACTTTCCTACCCCATCTGCTCTGGCCTGCCACCAGCTATTCAATACAAGAGAATTAATAGTTTCAGATATTCTAACCGGGCCAATAAAGGCAGTCATTTAAGCAGGGCTGCATTAACAACGTGAAAAAACAAGGGCAAAATGGGTTCAAATGGAGCATTTTACTTCTAGTTGGCTTTAACAAAGCTGAATAAGGTTTATTCTGACTTTTTATGTGCAAGACTTGATAAACTGAATGAGAAGGCACTCAATGATCAGCCAACGAGCATTGATGAATGGTCATTAAGACCCCCCTGCTCTCAGGGAGACCCTTCCACAAAGTGGCACACCAGCTTGAAAGGGCGGATTCACAAATGTCCAGATTTCTCCGCTTGCTTGTTCCACTTTCTATTTCAGACCACTGGCCACCAAATGAGGCTGACATATTGGAAAATAATGTTTTATGGGCGAGTGGTAAAAAATAAAATGGAGGCATTAGCTCTGCTTTCAAATTCAAATCTTCTAGTTTTGTCAGACCCCAAAGGTTTTGATTTTCCACCCAGCTGGAAGCTATTAGTGTTTTCTAAAGGCATCCCACTGACAGGGCAAACCTACCTAATGTGTGAGCTGTTGGGTGGAGGGAGATGGACCTCTCTGGACGATTTCCTAACTTCTCATCACTTTGACAGTTGATTAAATAGATACAACACCCAGTAAAAATGTACATTAATTTGTTTCTGCCACTGAAAGACATTTGAGACTGTATTAAATAAAGGCCATAATAGATTGTCTCCTGAGAAAGATAAGTCCAATTATACTTTGTCTGCAAGAAAAACAAGTGGTGTATGTTTTAGGCTATAACATAAAATACAGCCAACCACCAAGAAATGAGTGGGATAGAAAATCGGTCACAAAGTTCACTGAGTGTTCCATCACAGCGAGAGGTGAGCTGTCATCTTTTCTGTAACTGCCTGCTGTAAAGAGATAGACACAGTCAGACAGTTTCTAGTGTTTTCTTTGAGGGGAATGATTGGCAAGCGTTTGCACTTCCTCAACTGTCAGCTGGCATCCAGAAAGTGAACCACAAGAACTTTGCTTAATTGACAAAAGAGCAGTGTTGTGACTGCCATCTTAAGACTCTGAAGGGTGTATAAACACCATGGGGTCAAAGGTTCTTTGGGGCTGTCCTAGAGGGCCTAAGTGCTAAGCAGTAAGATGCGATGGACTAAAAGGAAACATGCTGGAGAGAGGAAGCTTGTCTTAATAAGTGATTATACAGACATTACAGAGGCAGAAAGGCCTGTTTTGCTTGGATCAATTGCAACTAGATAGACAAGGCCCCTCCATCCTGTGGAGAACATACCATGTGGTCCTTTGTGAACTTCTGTGCTACTCGGCCAGTGGGAGGCAGGGAACTAGATGGTAACAACACAACCTTTCCACTTCACCTTCGTCTTAATACTCAACTCGGTTTGACTTTTGTATCTCTATTAGCTTATATAGGTTAACAATGAGCTCTAAAACTAATGTGAAACTTTCAGCCTTAAACATAACTTCAGCCAGTAATGTCTTCCTAATAAGCTAGTCTCTGTGACATTTTCCCCCTCTTAACCATGTTTATAAAATGAAGTAGCACTTACAATCACTTTGACATACTTTGTTTGCTTGGTTTTGTTTTGGGGTGTTTTTTTTGAGGTGGGGGTTCGAGACAAGGTTTCTCTGTGTACCCCTGGCTGACCTGGAACTCACTCTGTAGACAAGGCTGGCCTCAGACTCAGAGATCAGCCTGTCTCTGACTCCCAAGTGCTGGGATCAAAGGTGCACTACCACTGCCTCCACCACCACTGGCATTTTGACAATTTTTGAAGCAATATACTTGATTTTAGGGCTCTGGTCCACATGCATTATCCAGCTGGGCACGGTGATGCCAACCCTCAATAACACCACTTTGGAGAGAGAGGCAGGTGGATCTCTGGATGTTTAAGACCAGCCTGGTCTGCATAGCAAGTTTCAGGACAGTCAGAGCAACATAGTAAGACCCTATCTCCAAAAGAAAGAGAAAGAAAGATAATTTCTAGGAGCAAATAGAACCTGTTATTTGTAATTATTATTATTTATTTATAGTAGTGACAGTGTCTTCATAGTATTACAATATATTACATACTTTTGGTAATAGACAACTTTTGACTTTCAAATATAATACTTAAGAAAACCTAAACTCTGGAAACTGCTTTAACATTCACATATGTAAATGAAACTTAAACCCACTAATGTTCTTAAAAGTAGATCTCTCCACAGGAAAAGTGGTTTAAATTCTTTTTTCTTTCTAGATTTTAAATAAAAACACTTCAGTTTTAACCCATAGAGTAGATTACTAGCCCTATTGACTCTCTTTTCAAATAAAATCATTATGTTCCGATTTAAAAGATCTTCAAAAGATCTATTTGCATACAAATCTTCAGATAAGATACCATTTCCATTTCCATCACATTTCCTAACCACAAATCCACTGGGATAAAATGGAAGGTACGTAACTGCTCTGCCCCATCCCTGTGACGAGGCCTCTAGCACTCTATGAAAAACCTTTGTCTCAATGCCACCACCTTCCCATCTTGACTAATGGCTAGTTAGTTTTGTTAAAATGCAAGGGTGATGGCGTATGCTCCAGTGAACTTCCCCTCCTCTCGGCACCAGAGACAAAAACCCGCAGCTCTGCTGTGAGCAGGCAGCCATCTGGACAGCTTTCCCTCAAAGCCCAGCCCACACCACACTGCAGGCAAAATCAGAGGGCTCCAGAGCTCTGTGGGGCTATTCATGACATACCAATTTCACATTTTCTGCTTGTAGGCTTGCAACAATAAATGCTAATGAGGACTATGAATGACAATTTAAAGACAATAAAAAGGTCTCCAAATCCCTTGCATATGGAGACATTGTTTTCAAAACTTCACCTTCTGTTGCAGAGCTGTAAGAATCTAAAGGATTAAAAAAAAAAAAATAACCTAAGGAAAACAATAAGATGATCAAAGCACAACTGAATTGTTAAGATTTCCAGAGAAAGCAATCTGTGTAGGGCTAGCAAGCAACAGACTTCACCAACCCCATGAATTCATAAGGCACCTGATCTCGATTAACCTTATATCTTAGACAGGACTCGCAATGAAACACTGACACACCACCCCTTTTGAGCCTGAGAAGTATTCATCCAAAAATAATTATATTCAGCATGATAGCCACCATCATTCTTTGGCCTAATAGGAAATATTCCACAAATTTTTAAATAAATAAAAAATGCAAACTGGATCTCTTCTAGTGAGCACACCACAAGAGCAGAGGCTTCGAGGAATAGTACCACAAGTTCGAAGCCTGTCTGATCTACACAGCAAGTTCCAGGTCAGCTGTGGCTTTGGAGTATAAGGCTGTATCCAAACAAAACACAGATATCATGATTTAGAAATAATCATAATGCTGCCACGACTCTGTGTAGTGAGATTTTATGTGACGATTTTTTTTTCAAAATTTTCTAAAATGAGGTTGTAGTACACATTGGGCCAAATATATTCTAAATAATATATGTATTGCTTTCAATGCAATAAAAGAACAGAACAAAAAGTCTAAACACCAGAGTATTTTGTCATCAACAAAGAGATTCTTCTTGCTATGTTAGAGGAACTGCCGAGGGTCTAATTCTTTTCATTAACACAGACTTACAACACTTTCAACAAGATCCACCAGGTGGAGCAAAAACACAGCAATATGAAGAGCCCAGAATTTTTTTTTTTTTTTCTCGTCATATTTTTTCCTAAGTACTTTTTATCTCTAGCAAACTCCCACTTTTTTCTCTATACTGCAAATTCTTAAAATCTATGCACACACATTAATTTGTTACATTTGTATATAGCATCAGACTTACTAAAGCAAACAAAAAACTCTTAGCGTTGAGTCTTAGTACCAAATTCCACTTCAAAATGAGTTTTATCTGCCCAAATAATTCCCAGCATAGCATATCTGCTATAGTATCAAGGTGAATTTTAAACTTAATGTTTTATAAGGACATTACAAGCCTTCGTCACCCATACTCCTCCGCGCCATGAGAGCAGGCAGAATATAACCCATTGCTGTATGTTACTAAATATTGGAAATACAGGAGAGTGCTTCCAATCTGCAGACCTTGGCTCAGTCCACTGAGAAACTTCAAGTCAATAAAATTATTCTTAATTGTATGTGTCCTTAACGTTTTCAGAAAAGAAATGCTTTTTACGTGAAAATGTCCCTTTTCCTTTCCCGTTGGTCGGCTGACACAAGGTCCAGATCACTAACACAATTGTTCACCTGCTCTTGGCCAGAGTGATGCCCACCCACTCTCTTCTCTTCCCCACCACTTTTCCTGTCTCTTCTACTCCAGGGGGACAGAGCAAACTCATCTGAGAGCCACAACTCTGGCCATTTGCCTTTCAGTCAAGTTCCCCCTGCTGAACCCGATGCTGTCCCCAGGACTACTATCACCCCCACCCTAGAAAGCAGTGCCTGAGAAAAAACCAGAAAAGGTGGGAGCCTGGGAGGGATGTGGAGAATGAGTCTGTGGAGAATGAGTTAGGAATGTTGACAGTGGCGAAAAGGATATTTTTATTGCCCCCCCCCCCCCCGCCACGTGCATACTGATGTAGAAAAGAGAAACACACAGTAGGAAATGCAGCAGGCTGCTCCATAAATAAACAGGAACAAGCCCGCCCATAGCGAACTTCAGGCAGTTGCTTAATGCCTGTTGGGTAACAGACCACCTGGCCAGGTCTGTCGCCAGGTATACCAGGCTAATCTGGCTATTTAATGATTATACACTTTCTCTTGATTCAGTATACAAATACTCAAACACAGGCATTATACCCATAAATATAACAGGAATTGAAAGTTTCAAAAATAGTTCCCATCAAATACTCTCGTACAAAACTCAACCGCTTTATCATTTGGAGGGAAGGAGTGCACAGAACCTATTGGCAAGAGTTGAGCTGTGTGTGTGCAGTTTTCAAAAGAAGAACTGATCTTTTTACATGCCCACAACCCTTATTTATACTTATGTAGGCAAACGTCTGCCTCTAAAGGGTACACATCCTTCAGACTGTATGACAGAATCCTAGTGAAGAAGTTGGAAAACCAAATGATTGCACATGGATTCACACATTCCTCTGAATTTGAAGGAAAAAGAACAACCACCCTTGCTCCCCACCCACGGGGAGGACACTTCATCAGTCCACACTATAGATAAAGGAGCTGCCAGACTTCCTCTGGGGAAGGTACCATCTTGTTATATCTGGGAAATCTCTCAAAGGGCTTCATCTCCAAGCACTTCTTAGAATATTTGCCCTGTGCAATCCCCCAAAGTTAGACATATTGCTAACCAATATTTATTTCTCACCCCCTCCAGCTTCAAAGGAGTGTGTGCCCCTTCCCACTGTAAATGTCAACACTGTATTCCAATTCCAAGGAAAAAGAGAAAGACCCAATGTCAAAAATTCTATTACTTTTTGTTTAAAAACAGGATATTCTATTTTCATATATGATTAAATACGTCATTTGAGAACTGTTAGTTCCACACTAAATTATTATGAGTCTGACCACACAATGGCAACACACAGGATGCTATCACGCAGATTTGAAAAATAAGATCTCACTCCTGTTCATTAACATGGTGGGGTGAAAGGGTTTGTGGCACAGCAAGGCCAGAAGTAGGAAACGAAGGAAAGCCAAGCCTATCTGTCAGTATAGACCAGAAGGAATGAGCAGGGGACTCAGCATTGGCAGGAGTCTCAGATTCACAGCCAAGCCCTCTTACACACAATGCCTCCTGGAAGAAAGGAACCCAGGCGTGAACCAGCCTGACACTGGCGGACAGACAGGGCTGGCCTTGCAGGATGTCAGAGCGCCAGGAGGCTGCAAGAGATACTAGGGTTTCACACACTCCCAGGCTGACTGTTTTGCTCTTCAGGTAATTAAACAAGGAAGCTGGGCTACTGGGTAAGAGCCTGACCCTGAAGCCTTGGCTCCATGGTTCTGCATATCAACTTCCTCAAGAACTGCCCAAAGCATCAATAGAACAGTGTCCTTCCACTCTCCAGCATTTCCTTTCTCCACCTCTTCCAAAATCTGACCCAGAAACAATCCCTGCTGCCTACAAAAACATCCAGGCATGCATCTGGACTTATCGGTAAGAATGGTCTCTGTGCCACTCCCAGACATTACCCTGCACATTTGAAAAAGCAATTACCCAAATCACAGAACTCTAGAAGAGATTCACATCTAATAAACTCAGCTCATACAACCGTGTCTTCATCAAAAGAGTTTAAAGAAAAAGCACTACCACACTGTTTTAATGTGAACTGAATTAAAAGGTAAAGCTTCAGATTCAGTAAATGCTCCTAAAAATGGTTTTTGATAGCCTAGTTCACAGCTTAAATATTTTTGGTAATAGTACCTCATACAATTGTTTTCAGTTTTGATAACTGTCATTAGTACCAGGAATTAACACCTATAATCTGTTTGATTTCACTAAGAATCTTATTTAAACAAAATTCTGAAGTATAGTTTATGTATACTTCATGAAGGTGAAAAAAAATCTCTCCTAAAAGATAAGAAAGTCACACTTTATGTTTGTGCACATATCAAGCAATGATTGGGCATCAAACACACAATATAGTCTCCCTTCATTTCAAAATCCACAGAGCCAAAATACTGGCTGCAAGAGACAGAGACCAAAAGAGGAAAGAACACAAAAGCATGCCTGCTTGTCTGTGTGCAACACAAAGAACATTAAATGAAAACAACTGGCATGCTGCCAAATTCCTATAGAGGCAAAGAGATTCAAATAAATTGATTTCACGCATCACACTGACCTGGGATCAGTGTGCAATGCTACAATAAGCTCAGAGCTCCATGTGGGGCAGAGCCCATTAATGCTATCATACCTTCAAACATGACAGAAAAAAACTAAAATAAAATAAATACAGGCTCTGCTTTAAAAAGCCATTTTATTTAAAAATGAACTTTCCTGTGTTGCTACTAATGCTCAAAGGTATGTAAAGCATTGTTGATGAGGCATTCTCTTTCCTAATACTAATACAGCTCTGGAATCTAGCAATACATAAAAATTGGTACTACCTCAATATCCCATTCCAAATGAAGGACTATTAAACACACAACACTCTGCATGCAGTTCCTGTCACTCTTCCCTTTCATGATCCTGGAAGCCAAGCGATTTTTATTTTTAATATACCAAATACGGTAATAGACTCATGTCAGAAGTGTCCTTAAGAGCTTGTAAGAGCAAGTTTCTCAGGCAAGATACCACTCCCAGTGGCTCCAAAGCCATGTAACCCTCGTCAGGACATCTACTAGGAAAGAACAGCTCCACATACATTCTAGATAAACAAGCACTGGGTCTATGCACACTAGGGATGCTGCAGCACTCCAGAGTTGGGCCTAGGGGTGTGGTTCAGCGGTCCAGTGTGGTAAGTTTACCATGCCTATGGCCCTGAAGTTCACTCCAAGCACCAAAAGAAACCATAAAACAAAACAGAAAAACCACCAGAAGTGAAACACAGCAGCATTTTAGTGTCCCCAGCTTCCACTGGAGCTGGCAGTGTGCCCCAGGCTCTGTTTCCCTACCTCAAAGTCCCCACACAAGCCAGACTCTGGCGCCTCCTCAGGCTGTTCTCACTCACAGCGCCAGCTTTTCAGCTGGTAATTCTTTGCTTTGTCTGCTTCCAAATTACAACTCCAGGAACCCAATGGATTCCAGGTGCTTGCTAATGCAAAGTGTGTGCAGGTTTTTTGTTCTTCTTGGCTTCTTGGGTGAACTCAATTCTCAAGCTCGTATTTCTATACAGCTATTGCTATCACGAAGTGGAAGAAATAACTAGGAGTATATTTTAACACAACATGAAAAACAAAGGAAACCTGAAAGTTTTAAAGCATGTCATCATGTCTGTTAATACCCATGACTTTTAAGGTTCACACACAAACACACACACACACACACACACACACACACACACACACACACACACAGCGAAAGGAAGCTACAAGGGGAGGAAATTCTGAATAGAATCTGGCCTGTAAGATGCTGGGGGCTCAGGATTTGCATATTACAACAAGCAGACATACTAAGGTGTGCAGGAGCAGGCCCCTATACTGTTGTTCCTGTCAATAGGCTTTTCCATCCTGAAACAATTCAGCATGGTCATGTATTCACATGTATTCCATGTGACCAGAAGAGAATGCAATTGATTGCTATGGGATGGGGTGAATAGAGATTTTTACATATCTACAGTACGTACTCAAGTTTTAAAATCCAATATCTTCTCCAACATTTAAGTACCACTTTAGATATTTTTGCCATATAATCTGAACCCCTATAGAGATAACAAGGCAAAATGCTGAGTTCTGTTCTGTTCTTAAATAGTGACTTTGTTCAGATGCTAAAACACAGAAAACCATTCTAAATCAGGGATGGATGTCCTCATTACTTTGTTTCCTGTGAGTTACAGTATGGACACCTTTCCTTTTCTCTGTGCAAGACTGTGGTAGTCTAATCAACCAAGATTAGAATTGTCAAAATTAATGTTTAATAACAGGAGTCCATAGTTATGCAAGAAGGTAGAAGCAAATGTGGAAAATCTCATCTAGTTAACACAATTGCCTTCCTTGACTTCTCCTTTGGATTTGTGTCTCTCACTGGTTGCATAGAAAGACAAAACTAAAGGAAGGAGGGACCAAAGGAAAAGAAATACAGACTCAGACACCGAGTTGCAGAACTCCCCCCGAAGGCTATACAATTCCACCAGGAATTATTTCATTTTCTGTGCTCTTAAACAGACACCCATTTACCAACATTTTCCTGAGAACTTCAAGCCAGTCAATGAGATCCTTGAGTGGTACACTCCTGTAATCCTGCCACTTGGGAAATGGCAACAGGAGGATCATGGGTTCAAAGCCACTCTTGGCTAGGCTGTCTCAAACAAACAACAAACAAACCACCACCACCACCACAACAACAACAAAATAACAAGCCAGCAAGTTTTTTGAGGAATTAGGGACTGGATGGAGCTGAGACTGTGGGACAGGGACAAGCAGGGATGTTTCCAAAGCAACGGCCAGAGAAGCTGAGTACATTCTACTATTCCCTTTTGCACGAAGTCGGTCAGTTACATGAGTGCCAACCAGCATCACACAACACTTGTGTTGACTTTCAGCTTCATTTTAGCACAGTTGTTTCTTATGAGTGGAGCCTCTGACCAAGTCCATTGCCAGCATAACCTGGAGCAGAGCTTGCTACAGGGTCATTAACATCCCGCCCATGGCTCAGGGCAGATATTCAGAAGCCTCTAGCCAAGTGCCAATATTACACATAGTCTATACTTGGTGTTTTCCTAAATTAGACATCACTTTTTTAAAATGTGTCTATAAGATATGAATTCTGCTCACGAAGTGATGGTCACCTCCAAGTTTTTTTGTTTTTTTGTTTTTTTTTTTTATCAAAATCCATCAGAAGAAATCATAAACTGAAGATGACTTGCTTGCCTGTTTAGTCAACAAGCTGAGAAAACACCATTCCCTCATTGCAATAAACACAAAATCATGGCATAGATTTTCTCTTCTACTCCAAGTACTGCTCAGTTTCTAACAGATGTGCTATGAACCATGACAAGAAACTGAAAAAAATTGGTAATTGAGCATTTGGTATCGTTAGACCCCAAACTATTAAGCAGAACTCCCTTGGGCATATTGATCCCTATCCAAACCCATACCCAGAGACTCCACACACAAGTGGTTAAAACGTAAATACAACTCTATCAACAGGTGCTAAAATAAGAAAGAGAAAAACTTCATAATTATAACTCATTGGGAGGAAACGATAGAGTGATTTTTCTGACACATAAAGTAAATGGCAAAAATCAAAATACGTGTCTGGTCCTTACCTTGACAATATTCAAAGTTGCCCTTTTTCCGGCAGTCACCTATCACTACACTCAGCGCTCTCCAAGTGTTTCTTTTGACAGATATCATTCTCCACCAAGCGCTCTGCTAACTTCCTCTGCTGTTCTGACTGGGACACAGATAAGCTCACCAGCCCACAGATCAATTTTTTCTATTGACAACAACAAAGGGGAAAAAAAAATGCACACATCACAACCAGGCTAAAGCATTCCGCCCATCTATTTACATGATAAACCAGGTCAGCTTTGTGTTTGTTTAAGAAACAGATACTGTTCTTCTGTGTTGTGGCAGAATTCCAAACACTGCCCATTTCCTCAGTTCCTGGGAGAGGTGTTCTAGGAGACTCTGACCCTGTCAGTCATCTGACTCAAAGGTACACCTTCTGAACTCCAGAGTTCTTTTAAGTTGGCTTTAAAATATACATACACCAATACCTTAAGAGGGCACGTTACACTTTACCCATTTCAAAAGTAAATAAGTAACTGGTGAGACATAGTTTCTTTAGAACACTCTTTGGACATTATAAGCTTTTTTTTTTTTTTTTTTAAGTTATGCTCTTTCAAAACAAAGTACCCACACTCTCTCCTTCATCTGAAACCTCAACATTGTCATTATTAGCTACACTAGTTGAGAACAATTGATGATCATGAAGAATAATCTGGATGAAATTGGCTACTTTAAGAAATCTTAAAGCCAGATATGGTATGTGAAACCTAAAATCTTAGCACACAGGAAACCGAGGCAGGAGAATTGCCAAGAGTTTGCATTATGAACTCCAGGCCAGCATTAAAAAGCATTAAAAAGAAAAAAGAGAAGATTCTGCCTTCAAAAAGAAAGAAAAAGCAAAGAAAAGGGGAGAAAGAAAGACAGGAAGGAAGAGAGGGAGGGAAGGAGGGAGGGAGGGAGGGAAGGAGGGGAAGGAAGGAGGGAGGGAGGGAGGGAAGGAGGGAAGGAGGGAGGGAGGGAGGGAAGGAGGGAGGGAAGAAATCTTTGTTAAGAAAACTGTTGGCAGACCAGTCTGCTCAGATGGTAAATCTCTACTACTTTCTTCTTCTATGAGATCCAAATTTTCTCATTTTCCCTGCTAGATTGGCAACAATTTTTTCATCCATTCTTCAGAAACTCCATTTGGTGCCTACTACTCACCTGCCACTGCTAGAAGCAGTAGTATGAACCCACACAAACAACACACCAATTTTCTCTTGAATTCCTACAACCTATGAACTATAAGGGCTTAAGAAAAGCATATGCACATAAAGTAGGAATTCAATAAATACAAAAGAAAATATCTTCAGAAAAGCTATTTCAAAAAGTATTACCATAGGTGATGCTGTATTTTTAGCCTAATTACTTCTTAGGGATTTAAGTGGGTAAATACATTCATGTAAACAGCTCCTTAAACTGTGGGTTGCAACCCTATATGGGGTCACTTAATTGAATATGGAGGTCATGAAAATTAGGCAGCGGTAAAAGGCTTCCACAAAGACTACAGCCAACAGTTAATCAAAAACTCAAAATCGGCACGAACTGAGGTGCTTCTGGCAGTGTCTGCCCATGCTCTATGACATGGCTTCACTGCAGCCTTAGTTCTGAGCACACATGTGCCCTGTGGGCTGTGTATGACATCCCATAATGCCAATGACTGCTGCCTGAAACACCTCAGCTCATATTAGAGGTTGCTGCATATTATGAATTGCAGTGTTGTTACTGGACATATGAAGTGCTCTGATCTTCTAGAAACATCGGAAGGGTTTAATTACAGAAAACAAAGAGTTCATAGTTTCCAATGTAACTCTTCAGCATGTATCAAATTATTGTATTAGTGTATTTGGTTTCAAAAAATTGATGTTTGAATTGCTGACTTAAGTTTCATTAAAAAAATAATTAACTGAATTTTGGCTTGGGAAAAGGGCAGAATTTTCAACAGTCTCTAGAATGGTCCTAAACATAGTTTTGCCATTTTGTTCTATGAATTTATGCAAAGCAGCATTCTCAGTATTGACACTCATAAATTCAAAACATCAACCATCTCTGGAAAATGTTGAAGATGCACAAAACCTTCCAGTGTTAAACGTTCAGCCAAGACTTAAGAAAGTTGCACTAGTAACCAAACATGTTTTTAACTTTAGCAAAAGGAAGAAGTACGCATCAATGTGTTACCTTAAAATAAAGTTCTTTATGATTTACTGTCAGTGTCTGATTTATTGTGTATCTATTTTATAGACCTAGACATGCAGGATTGTGTAAAAATTGATTAGACAGAAGAGGTCATGAGTTGAAACAGCCTAAGTGGCCCTGCACTGATATATTTCAAAGAAGTATTTCATTTAAGTATCTGAGTCCTTGATAGGCCACCATGTGGCTCTGCTGTGAGACAATGGTGTTTCTGGTTCTTTATAGTCAAATAAAATAAAATGTGCATAAATTAGGAAAAATACAGTACTAGATATTCCTTTGTTGGGAATTGTCTCAAAGAACATCAAAGATAATCAGCTAGAAACTGAAAACATCTAATTTGCTGTGAAAACTAATATTTTTATTAACAAATGACAAAGGAAATACTTCAAACAAAAAGTAACCAAGATACATAGATATTTATAACGTATTCCACTTATACAGATAGTTTAATACTGTGGGCAGAGGGGGGCCATTCAGAAAGAGAGAAACAAGTACAATTATAAATATAAATAGGACTACATCTGGAAGATGCAATACATTTCTTTATAAAACCAACTTTGTCATTTCCCATGCTTCTATGCCAAAGCAAGAAATAACTAAACAAGTGAAAATAAAAACAGAAGCTAAACAAAAAATTGGGGTAAAAAAGAAAGTGGACAGACCTTTTCTTTAGATTTCAGTAGTCGTGACATATGATAGCATTTTTTGCTTCAGCAATTGTCAACAAAAGACACCAAAGAGCAACTGTCAACAAAAGACATGAGCTAATAATGATTTCTTATGTGTCAGCTATGAGCCACAATTGACTGTCCCCTATGAACAAATGAAGCTAAGGAAATAAACCTTGGTGTTAGTCTATTTATTCCCATACATGCAAACTTAAACCTCTTTTTTTTTTTTTTTTTAACAAAAAACAGTGTCAACAATTTCAGTTCTGAGGTACATAAAATTATCATGTGAAGAAAGGCCTCTGAGAGGCAAACTACATGATGAGAAGCCATCCTCTGGACAGAACACAGCGCTCCATTTCTGAACTTCACTTTTAGCATCTTCCTTAGGAGGACTAATGAGTTAACAGGAAGACGATGTCACCACCAAATACTTCAAATGTGCACATTGGTGATGTTCAAATGTTAGCAGAGTATACAAATACACGATCAAATACCACAGCATGCACACCTGAAGTCACTCAACAGCACCCTCTCCTTAGCTGATCTGAAGCAATATATCACCATCAATAGACTTTTGAAAGAAAGGAAGGTGGAGGGGGAAGAGGAAGTGAGGGGAGGGGGAAAGAAAGAGGGAGGGAAGGAGGAAGGGGGGAGGGGAGAGGGAGAGAGAGAGGAGAAGCTAGCTAATCCCTGGACTTGGAGTATATTTGTATCTCATATATCTAACATTAAACTCTTCCCATATGAAATGATGATAAAGTGAACAACAATAATCAACATTATGACATATATGTTCAAACATTTGTGTACCTGTTCCACAGTAAAGTATCTGTCACACATCAATGACAGGAAGATTTCAAAATTTTCCTTTATCTTTAATAATTTCTTTGTTCAACCCTCAGCCCTCAAATTCACAAAACCTCTTCATGGGGGGTGGGCACACATATACTGAGGAAAGTTTGAAAGCTGAGCTCCACTAAGGGTAGAATGCCTCCAACAATTTGTAGCTCTATAAGAGTGTTATTAAAAGAGCTCAACGTGCTGTATTACCATGGAAATTGTGGAAAACATACATTCCCAAACAAATATTACTTTTTCTCAATGGTATGAAGTAATGAAAAGCACATGTTTAAATCTGCGATGTGTGCAGTAGTTCAAGCTGCAGCTAATAGAAAATACAGAAAGTGAACTCTGCTATATAAAGGATTCTTGTTACAGAAATATAATGTGAAAGCCAGATGCAGACAGAAAACCTTAATCACAGATGGGAATGTAATCACTGGCATACAGAATACGTTTTTGATCAATCTTAACCATATGCTCAATGTATTTATTTTCTAAGGAATGCAATAACTTGAGCGAACCTTCTATTTGAATTCAGTTAACCTCATATTTATAATGCTTTTATCTTACTCCCCCATCCCTTCAATGTGTACACTGAGCCAAGGTTTTAAAAGGAAGCGCTGCTGGCCTTGGCAAATCATTCTTGTATCAGTTTATCTTTCAAAAATGTAATAGGATGTAAAGACTACACACATCAAAATCAACCTCTGAAGAGCTCAAGTGCAGCTGCCCATACAGTACTGCTCAATCACCGCCAGGAAACCCTTTCACTGCCTAGACACATTCTCGGGGGACTTCCATCAACATCTGAGCAAGTTATTCTTTTAGAAAATAATATGTGATTATTCAAAAGAGTGAACATTTACACATACTTGTTTTATCTATCAACCCTGATTGGCTAAACTTTAACGTTTCTTGACTGAAAACATTTTCTAGAATAAAGAACATGTGTTTATAGGAAACAAACCCCACAACTGGCTGTTGGTTTATGAAAGCAATCTACTGTATCTAAGAAGACATGACCTTGTTGTGTCCCTGCATTCAGCGAGGTTTGGCATTTCTTTGAGGGCACCCTTGCCATACCCCTCAATCTGAAGAAGATGGAAGAACTCAGCAGCTCAACCTAGACTACAGACTTTACTCAACCTCTAACAGGTTGCAACTGGACATTGTGTTTTGTAGTGTCTCATGCCACATGTCATGGGAACTACATTTCAGAATCCTAGTCCCACAGGCTTCCTTAAGCTTCCATGACATACACTCATGCATACTGTCCCTTTTACTAGTAACTACCCACCTCCTGGTACACTCACAGGTACACAGCTCTCATCCTTTGTCCCATCAACCAAGACCTATAACAGCAGTTGTTAGCCTTTTCTCCAGCCGTGCCTTCAACACAAACCCCTTCCCTGCAAATGCTTCCACACAGAACACTCCATCTCTTCCTTGCAGCTTAGTCTCCAGCCCTCAAGGCTCTGCTCACTGACTGGGGCACAGCTAGATCCTTCGTGACACTCAGACCTCACTTCAGTACTCATCTCCTCCAAAAGAGTTTCCAAGCCATGGCAATCTCTGTCACCCCCACCACCCCATCATGTTAATATTGTTTCCTGATTGTCATCACTGTGTCTGACACTATAGGGTACATCCCACTGGCTTTTTGATTATGCCTCCCTTCCCCGTTTCCAAGTTCTGAGAGGATTCCTACCTGTTTTTCTTATTGCCCCGTTCTCCATATTTCACACTGTACTTGGCACATAAAAACAATCCAGAATAAGAGGAATCAAACAAACGAACCTACCTAATGAAGTTCCGTAGTGGCCCAATTCATCTCTTAAGAAATTCATGAATCTTTTCCTAGATAGCTATTGATCATGTGATGTTTCTGTGTTATTGAGATTGCCATAGGGCTGTCATCTCTATCAGGCTTGGCTACCTTCTTCCTGCTAGATGCTATCTGTAAATACTCCTTCCCACAGGTGCTGTACAGTCATAGTCCAAGATAAGAATTACTCAGACCTATAAGGCCAGCACTGAACCCAACCCAGAAGAGAACCCTGTGACTGATAATTGCAGCTTATGCCCATATAGTCTGTGATGGTGAGTCTTAACTAGATTGAGAGATGTCTAGGGCATTAGTAAGGAAAGTACACTTCTAGGTATGTCTGAGAGGGCAGTCCAGAAATGTTTGGTATCTGGGACAGCAACTGAAGGTGGGAAGAAGAGATCTGCCCTGAATGTACAGCATCATCCAATAGGATGACGGTCCAAAGGGAGCAAAACGGGAAGAATGAGCTATGGGCCAGGAGACGCCCACTTTCTCTTACCTTCTCTGTTGTGCGGCCATGATATAAACAGCCTCCTCCCCAACATGCTCCCATCCCTGTGATTACTTTGCTTTGCCACAGGCCTGTAGGAATAGCTGGCCTCCACACCACAACCTCTGAAACAGTGAGCAAACTAAACCTTCCCTGCTTCAAATTGTTTCTCTTGACTATTTGTTAGCTAACAAAATATTACCCCTGAGTTAAAGGCGTACACTTACTGTAGCAAGTTTCAGGCATAGACTTCTCTCAGCTGAGTCTGTGAGGAAAGAGATCTCATAGATTCTCTCCATGCCTACAGATCTTCCACTGCAGCACACTCATCCCAAGAAAGAGCATTAGTTACTTTACAAGTATGGTCAGTAGCTTTGCTTGACACAAGAAATGGGGTAGCATTGACAGAATGCTTCATCTCATCCTTGCAGCCTCATCCCCTGCCCTCAAGACTTTGCACACTTTGAGGCATGGCTAGATCCTAAGACTACCTCAGAAATAAGTTCCCAGCCATGGGAATTCCTCTCATGCCCGCCATTCCCATCATGCTAACATTATTTTCTGTCTTCATTGCATCTAACCCGATATGGACACGTCTTACTGTCTTTTTATCAACTGTCTCCCTCTTACTTGATTTGCTCATTATCCTATCCCCCATACATGGCTTACACTTAACACATAGCAATAATCCAGAATAAAACGAATCACAAAATAAACAGAGCTAAAGTCACATCACAGTGGCCCAATTCACCTCTTGGGACTTTCACAAAATTTTATTGGCTGTGCAATCTTTCTGTGGTTTTCAAATTGCCATAATGCTCTGGTCTTTATCAGGCTTGGCCACATTCTTCCTGGTAGACACTATGTATAAGAGCCCTATCCCACCTGTGCTGTTCAGTAAAATGCTTTAGGATGATGGTTCTGACTATTAGAACAAAAGCAAAGGTCTTTTCTCAAAACTGACCTACCAAAATTACAATTTTCCTTTCTGAAAGTTACTACTGTACTAGCGGTAGAATTCTGTGCCATTGCTGTCAGCTAACAAATTAGACTACAGGAGTCACTAGGATGCAGGTAAATTCTTTGAAATGACAAAGAAAACAATAACTGTTAATGAATGCATTGTGATTTAGTTTTTCTCCTATAATTTCATCTGTGAAAGATTGTCTCTAGTGGATAAAAGAAGAGAGAAACTATTTCCAAAGGCTGGTTTCTTCAAACAAAGGTACCTATTCCATGCTGGCAACATTCACATAAAAAGAAAAGAAGATTCTGGAAGTTTCTGCATCTGGAGTTGATGTCACCTCCGTTAAGGAGATTCTACAACCTCCCAGCTGCAAGCACTGTCTTCACACAGGTACCCCTTATTATCTTTTCTTAAAAAATTCAAAATCTCTCTCAACCCTCATCCCCTTCTACCTTTCTGCCTCAAAAACTTGCAAATGTAGGGCATTTTCAAACACTAACGTAGTAACTTCCAAAAGTAATGCAAAGTCTTGTTTTCCATCTTTGGTATAATTCTCACCTGCAGCCTGTGTGGCCACCCCTATTTACAGGGCTGTTTCTAGCTGGTGAGATTTCAAGACCTCCAGGAGAGTGGTAATAAGCCCTGAGATGGTGATGATGCCTTAAAGCAAGGAAGTCAGACCTTGTCCATGACCACACCACACAGGGTCATGTGAGGTAGGCCACGTGAGGTTGCTCCCATCTGGTTGGATCTGACAGCAGAGAAAAAAGGGTCATCGCTCTCCTGGCTTTCTCCTTTGGCACAATTATATTCCATTTAGGGCCTGGGCCCATGCTATGCTACTGTGTATTCCCAGCAGGTCTTCTTCCTCTATTAACCCTCTGAAAAAGCCCTTGCAGATACGCCCAAAAGTCTGCTTCATTAATGCACTAGGAATTTCTTAATCCAGCCAGGCTGACAAAATTAAGCATCACAGAGGGAATTGTATTTTTAGGCATTGCTACAACATACAAGCCAAAATATGGCTGCAATAAATTGAGCATTTTTAGAGAGAACACAATAAAAAAGGGACCAAGGTGGAAGGAGGTAGAACAAGAAAACAAAAGACTTGCTGTTGAAACCAAAGTTAGCCCTTCAGTTTAGCCACTAAATGTTTCCAGAGAACTTAAGTAAATAACTGGAGCTCAAGGTGTGAGTTTTTCACTATTTAACAAAGCATCAAAAGGACCCCAGCTGTTCCATCCACACTCCCACCCTGAAGGAGCCTGTGGACCACCTAAATCTCTGTCAGGAGAGAGGCCATAGCTGCACCAAAGGCTAAGGAGAAGGAATAGTGAACCTAGCCCCTTCCCTCAGAAAGCACACAAGGGGGCAGGTACAAGAGCACAGAGAGTCAAGGCGAGCTCCAGCCAGGCCCACACCCCTGCTCCCATAGTCAAGCTGAGCCATTCAGTACTTCCCAAACAAAGGAGCAACCACAACACATTGGGAGTTTCTAGAATAGGGGGGTTAGCAATTCTATAATTGGGAAGCCCTAGAACAGCAACCTCACGACATGCAATGGTGTGTATCTCATCCCTGTCAACCTCCCCGTGTCCTTTGGGGCCATGCTGTTATGGTCTGGGTGTCCTCTCTGGGACACTCCACTGCCCTTGGGCAGGGAAGGGACTGTCACTTTCTCCCAAATGGGCAAAGTCCTGGGCCAGTGCACCTCAGGCTCACACTGCAGCCTGGTATCCTGACTCAGATAATCCCACAAAAGACATATTAAAAGCTTGGCACCTAAGTACCTGCTGCTCAGGCCAGGAGTGCCTGGGCCCCCCTTTGGTCTAAAAGCAACAGTGCTGCCAGCCTCTTGCACATCCACCACAACTAGAATTACGTGCAGTTACATACCCTTTTTATCTAACGATATAGCTAAAAAACAATTCTCTACAAATAACATCATTTGGCTTTTTAAAAAGGTTGTTTTTGAGTTCGAGGTCAGCCTGGTCTACAGAGCAATTTCCAGGACAGCCAGGGATACACAGAAACAAACAAACAAACAAAAATGGACTGTTTTATGGTGAAGTTTTGTGGAGATTTTTAACTGTGAAAATTGATTTTTATCAAGCATAGTTGATAGCAGAAGAGAAATTCATCAAAAGTCAATTCTGACAGATCTGATTAAAACCCAAAAGTGAAGATGAACAAGGTGTTTTCATAGTAAGTGACAATACAAAAAGCAAGGCAAGGAAATACAGCATGGTAAAAATTTGTATTTCTCAATTTAGAGTATTGATACATATGAATATTGAGGGAAGATACAACAAGGGAAAGTATTGATATATATAAGCACAGACACAGACAAAACAAAACAAAACCCCTCAGGAAATATCCTAAAACTCCAGTGTTCTATCATCAGTATCCACATGGCTGGTGTATTGTGACTTTAGAAGTGACATGTTTGCTATGTTATATTTATTGACAATTTACATGACAGCTTTTCAGGTCCTGGCGGCCATATGATTGGAAAAAAAGGGTGGATAAAAATCACTGCCAAAATACATACACCTTATTGGGACAATTCATTGTAATATTTTTCAAATACCTGCATGCTGCAACCTACATGTAACGATATGATCTTAGGAATTTTATTCTAAAAGTCCTCATTCACCGAAAGGGTTTTTGACTGATTTTTTTTGAGATGGCTATGCCCTGGTCTCATATGGCCTCATATGACTAGGATCACAAAAGTGATCCAGCATGTCAGGTTCAAACATAGTTTCAATATTGATGTTGTATCTTCTGATACTAAATTCTCTTAAATGGGGATGATACAGACTGATTTAATAATAAAGTATAATGTTGACTACTGTCTTTTAGCATATCAAAAGAATTACTCTACTTTTCTGAGGTCTCCATTTTAAAATAAAAACTATGGTTTCACACATGATACTATATTAAGTTTAGTATATTTTGATTGTAAAAAATAAAAGAACATTAATTTCTATTCTAGCAACAATATTTTAATGTGTATTTTTTCTGGCCTAAAGAAGACTTGAAAAGCATTATTGCATGAAAATGTATTTGGTCTATAAACAATTCTTAGTGCATTAAAGAAATGAAACTAGGTTCAAAGTCTTTATGGGAAAACTATTCTTCCCTTACCCTCAAGAGTTCAAAGCCTGGAATCTGCTGAGTGTCAATTTCCAAGGACTGTCCCTGTTCTCATCAACTGACCTTTGACACTTTACCTGTCATCCCTACCTTCTCACTGCTATATAATATTAGAATTGAAAGAAGCTTTATAAATTATCTTGGAACAAAATCTCAATGTTTACACTATATAAACACATAAAACAGAGGTGGCTTTTGCAGAAAGGGAGGCTAAAGACCTAGAGCTCAGCAGGCCTGGCCACTTCTTACTCTCCACATACCCAGGAGGTATCTATAGAAAAGTCAGTCACAATCATCCGAAAGAATATCAGAGAGCCAAATCCTCGAGAGAAACAAGCCCCAAAGAGGTCAAAATGTACCTGTGCAACCACACCTACCATTTTGGTAGTGCCGTCTGCACGCCCCCATCCCCTGTCCCCGCAAAGGTAGCTGAAACCTTGAGAGTGCCTTGGGTTGAAGTATCCTCAGCTCCTCTCTGAGGCTGGAACTCCCTGAGTCTGTAGCAGGGCAGGGAGGCTGTTCCTTAAACAAACACCCAAAGTAAGTCCCAAGTCCTAGAAAGCTAAGTGCATTGCAGAGTTCACCTGGTTGTCAACTTCCCCCTCTATCCATGCTCTGACTATTTTTTCTTGGAAATGTCTCTTGCATCTGGATCTTCCTTTCCATCCTAGTAACACAATCATGGGCACCCTTCTGCAGTATCTACTACCTAAACTGTGGAAACAAAGGGGGTGGAATGCTAACTCAGTATGCACAAAACCCTGCGTTCAATCCCCAGCATGGAAAACAAAGCAAAGAGCCACAATAAATAAACTGATAGAAGCATACCCCTTGGTCTCAGCCTCCATACCTTTCCCACCATCTACTGCGTTAAACCTATCACAGCAGAGCCAACTCCAGAGGAACAGCTTTCACGAGGCTCATGGTCTCACATAGCCTAGGATATCTTTTCTTTACACTGGCTTTAGATTTGCTTCCTAGTGGTATCTGTTGTTCAAAAGAAGTCAACTAGATAACTCATTTACTATAAAATTTCAACTAACCTGGCTTTATAGTAGGAAAAGGATGCAAGGCCCCAAGGTCAAGCAGGGGCCCTCCATGCTACTTTCCAAAAAAGACACTGTCCTAGTCAAGTGTTTAACCCACGAGCCACAAATGGTCCTTTGTTCTTCCTCTGCACTCATTACCCCAAGGCCTTTTGTGCAGCAGTTTGCTAATGCATTTCCCACCTCCTCTCCCTCTCCACCCCAGGACTCTAATTTTGTAGAGCACTACTGACCAATATCAACAACCAGACCTTGAAAAATCCTCCCTGACTCAAGAAAAGCTTAAATGTCAACTTATTAATGAGACTGGAGAGAGATGGCTCAGCAGGTAAGAACACTTTTTGTTCTGCCAGAGGACCAGAATTTAGTTCCTAACACCCACATTGGGTTGCTTACAACTACCTGTACCTCTAGCTCCAAGGGATCCAATACCCTCTTTTGATCTCTGTGGGTACACATACACATGCAGCCCATACACAAACACACAGACACACAGACACACAGACACACAGACACACACACACACACACACACACACACACACACACACAGAGAGAGAGAGAGAGAGAGAGAGAGAGAGAGAGAGAGAGAGAGAGAAGACAGACAGACAAAGACAGAGAGGATAAAAATGAATCCCACTTATTGTACCACTTAGTAATCATGGTATACTATTGTAACTGTTTTGTTTTGTTTTGTTTTTCAAGACAGGGTTTCTCTGGGTAGCTTTGCGCCTTTCCTGGAACTTGCTTTGAAGACCAGGCTGGCCTCGAACTCACAGACATCCGCCTGGCTCTGCCTCCCGAGTGCTGGGATTACAGGCGTGCGCCACCACCGCCCGGCTATTGTAACTGTTAAAACTGCCCCAAATGGGTTTGCTATGTAATGGGGCCTGGACCCACTACCTGCCTTAGGTCTCCTCCTAGCAGCCTGCCTTACATACAGCAGTTGAGTCCTCTGCAGGAGTACACATTTCATTCTTCATCAGTCACTCTAAGAAGTGTCTTTACCAGGGTTACAAAGCTGGTGTGTGAGTCTTGAGAAAGCCACCTTGGCTTTCATGGGCCCCTTTCCTCTTTCACTGCTATCCCCTTCCGTGTGTCCTAGTATTTTCTGCCTGCTCCCCTGTGGCCGACTGAAAGCTCATCTTGAACCTGTCAGTCAATGGAGACGCATCACACTTCTTTTCCCTTTCCAGCATCACTGCCTCCCCTTCGCCCTCTACTTAAACAAAAAGATGAGAAGTTACTGCCTATTTACTACTATCCATGAGAGGTCAGATGTGGATTTCCTTTCTAGATAATTTCAGCTAGAAGTGAGAATGCAAATGTGAGCAGGTGAGCAGGGGGACCGGGAAGGACCATACTTACCTGACACACCCGAGAAGTTAAAGAAGTCTAACAGTTACTTAAGGAGGCTTTCACAGGAAAGGATTACCATGTCAATCTGACAAACGCCACAGTTCCAACCCCACTATTATCTGCTATCCTTCTCTGTTGTGTTTGCTCATCACTGTGTATATAACATATGCATGGACTCCGAAAACAAACTAGCAGTCCTTCAGGATCAAGCACATCTTCCTCTACCTTGTGGCCAGGGAAAGAGACGGGGAACTTTTACATGGATTAACCAACAAGACCAACTAACAGATTTCCTAAGACTGTACCTAAAGCACAACTAGCACCCAGTACGAGGCGGGATGTGATGTGAAACCTTCTCTGTGGTGTGCCAGGCCATTTCCTGGCATTGCTATCAGTGTGGGCCCTTTTGAGGATCACCATCTGTCTACTTGTCTGCAGCATTCGGCTCTGATCATCTGAGTGTTACTAGGTGAACTCTAACAAGTCCAGCAAGATAGTCCTCCCAAACGCCCTGTATAAAACACTTCACAACAGCCTCCTTTACCCTGTCACCAGGTCACACGGCTCTCCTTGCTCTCAGGTCATCAGGAGATCCCTAGCTCTTCCCTTCTTTACAATCTTCCATGACATCTCTTGGAAATATGTTATCTAATGTATCTTGGATAATATACAAGCTAACGAACTCGTTTTAATGAAGAACTCACTGAACCTTTACTTTAAAGCCATTTTCCTTTGTGGCAAAGGATTTCCATCTAGTTTTACACTGTACTTTGAACATCAGTGAAAAACTATTCTGTGACCTATGAAGTAAGAGTGATTCCTATGACTTCCATTTCTAATGAAAATTGAAAACAGCATTATGCTCAAGTCCTGCCAGCCAAAGAACTCCTTCACAAATAGCAAGTTTCTTGGATGACAATGAAGTGTTCATCTTGATCAAACCAAACACTCCTACTTGTCAGAGAAACCCAGCCATGCTTTATGTAGCGATTTCACAAATTTAGAAACGTAAGACAAACTTCTAGTGTCTGTACTTCAATCTCTATTGATTTGCTACCAAAAAAACAAATACAAAGACAAGGTGCTGACAGCAATAACTAAATTTTTAAGTTCTTCAGACAAAGCATATGGTCAAGTTCTCAGGTTTGTCTTAAATCTTGATTTTAGTCACATGGCAATGTACTCCTCATTTAAATAAGTTGTTACCAGTTCCTGCCCACAAAGTTATTTAAAGAGGTCCTTTTCTACATCTCTCAGGTGACTCCAGACTTTGAGACTATAGGCTATAATGAATATTCACTAATGACATTCAATTTCCACACCCTTTACCTCTCTCCTATGGCTGGCACAAGGCCACAGTCTTTGCCAGCGACTGTGAAGGAAAAGCATAACACCTATTTCTCTTTAACAGAAGTCCTTCCTCACAGGATAAACAGCCCCACTCTCCCATCACTGTCCCTGAAAAAGATGAGTAATGACTAATACTTGACACAGTCACCTAGGGTTCGTGATGTCTCTGGAAGCCTGGTTCCCTCTTCCCAGCACACTTTATCCTCATACAGATGAGTGGAGAACTAGTAAGGCTCCACTGCACCCCATCTCCCACTAATGTGAAGGCAAACAGTGCCCCCAACCCATTGTCAACAGCTGAATACACACTATGCTTGGAAGAAAACCCCTAAGTCTTCTGGTATCTATTAGGCATTCATCTAGGAGACACCCTCATCTTGCCTCTGAGGAATTCGTCTGAAAACTAGGATATATCTTAAGCTACCAAAGAAGTCAGTGAATGAACTGAAAGACCATCACACTTTACTCTCAGGGCACTACATATCCATACCAGGCCTTTCTTTTCATAACACAACCAGTTACAATCTAAACTTCTCTGGAGTAAAAGATGCTACAACATCTTTTTCTCCTACCTGGGTGTAGTATAGACCAAGTCTTAAGGAGGTAAGGCAACAAGAACTAAGTTGCAGGCCAGCCTAGGCTACATATATCAGCCTGAGCGACATAGAGAGCTACCTTATCCAAAAAAACAACAACAAAAAGCAACTCTCCATTCCTCTCAATTGTCAGACAAAAGCATCTTAAGATGACAGAACAAAAGATCAATATATACAGCGATCCACTGGGGTGGGAAAGCCTGGGGAAACTGGGTAAAAATCTGTTCCAGGATGCTAGATAGATCAAAATAGGGAATATATTAGTAGCTCATGGGCACAGTGCAGGATGCACTTTTTAGGGGCACATGAGTGACATGAGATTTAGAAAGATGAACACATTGGCACACATTAGGGAATATCCAGGGATATGTTTTAGCAGGGACCAGTTGCTTCCTGCTAAGTGTGCCACAAAGGTGGATTAAGTAAAAGAAAAGTGTTTTCTGGGGAGATCACCAAAACAGGTATTCAGAGAATAAGTCCTAATTATGAGAACTCAAGCACAAAGTAGATCAGTTTGGAGAGCACAAGGACAACTTAGTTTTAAAAACTCTGGTTAAGGCTGAGTATAGTTGAGTATCCCTTTAATCTAAGCAAATGGGAGGCAGAGGCAGGCAGATCTCTGTGAGTTCAAGGCCAGCCTGGCCTACAGACTAAGTTCTAGTGCAGCCAGGAATACATAGCAAGACCTTGTTTAAAAAAATAATAATAATTAATTAATTAAAGTAAATACAATTTTGGCCAAAAGTAAAACCAGGACTGCAGCTGTGGCTAATCTGAGCCATGGTTTGGAGTTCTTTGACAGGAAGAAAGTGAGATGTTAGCTAATCATTCACTTCAAGTCTAGGATGAAAATGATGTGAGAGTTAGGACCAAGATCCCAGTAAGTAAGTCTCTGTCATCTGCTGATTATTTACCTTTCTCCCAAGACAACTGTGTGGCAGTCCCTGGCATCCCAGAGCACACTTTGAAGTTGTCTTTGCCCCAGATAGTGAAAGACTATTGAGGCCAATCACTTTCCCCAAGGCACTCACAGTGTTTCGACGTGAAGACTCACTGGAAAATTTACATTTGTGTTCTTTATATTTTTCTTTCACAGTATCTATATTCTAAATGCCTTCTCCATTCACCCTAATACTGATTCGTCTTGAGACTTTGGTCAATACAACAGCTACAAAAACAAAGAACTGTGTCATTCATTCCTTCATGAATTATGAGTTATAATACACAAGATGTAATAAATTGAAACTGGCATTCCACACCTAGTCTATGCGGTGCTAGGGATAAATGTAGGACATTGCATAGCTAAGCAAGCACTCTACCTATTGAGCTACATCTCCAGCTTCAAAGAAGAGGATTTTTAAGCTTGTCTCTCTGTCACTGAAAATATTACTGGCTTTTGTAAGTGGTTTGTAACTTTTTCCAACAAGAAAGCACCATGCTTTAAACTTCACTAGAAGAACTTTATCAGTGGTTCCAATAGAGGAGCTTAGACATCACACCATAATTGTGAAGACCCAGGAAACTTCTCTCTCCTGGGCATGTAAAGTACTGCAGTTTCAGCACAGAGCATCCTAAGCAATGGGGCTGTGTTTGTGAACAAGTTTTTTTGAATGATTTGTGATTTAGCTTCTCCTTCTCCTTCTTCCTCTTCCTCTCCTTCCTCTCTCCCCCTCCTCCTCCTCCTCCTTCCTGTCTCTCTCTGTCTCTCTCTCTCTGTCTCTCTCTCTCAGTTGTGAGACAGTTTCCTGTAGCTCAAGCTAGCCTCAACCTTACTATGTAGCCAAGGATGACTCTTAATCCTTCTAGTTGCACCTCCCAGGTGCTGAGATTATGGGTATAAGTCACCATGCTTGGCTCAGACTTTTTCCTTGAAAGTGAAAAAATACGTGTATCAAAGAATATACTCATATGGTAGCAAACTTACTTAATGACATGCCAGAACACCATAATACTGGACTGTTCATTGTGTTTCAGGTTGGAAATGGCACTCCTTAAGAGCAGTATTCTTCATCCAAATAATCATTCATTCAATAACATGTCCAGTTTTGTTCTTCAACTTCTTATTGCAAACTAATGTTTAAAAAGAAATGCTACATTTGTCAATCAACATGTTCATGTGTCATCATTAGTATCTGTCTTTCCCTTCCTCCTTTCTTGAGCTGGTCTGAGTTTACCTGTGAAGAATGTATCCAGCAACTCAAGTGTGAAGCCACAAGCTACACATCTAATTGATTCTGGACACTGATCAGGTCTCACCCAAGACAAATGACTTTAGCCACAAGTCAAACCAAGTGCAATCAATGATTGAATCACCTTCTAACCTATCCACGTATCTTCTTACAAATACTCCCTTACATTTCTGTGCCTTTGTTACCTGTAGACAGCGTCACCACTCACACTCTTATTACATGGATGAAGGACTTTTTACTATGATTATTTTAAATACAATCTGGAGTTTTCTTTTTAATTAACACTAGATGAGTTAAAGAATATGTCTTTCCTAGAAATGTCACTAGTAAAATGCATCTAATTTTTCCTCTAATGTGGTCCATAAAACTTATTTGATTAGCAGTACTATAGAGGCCAAAGCCTTTGTATGCAGGCACTCAAGCATAATTTAATCATTTTATTTAAGCATGAAAAAAATTATTTGAAAGCCCTGTTAGGTAAAATATCCCTGATTAGTTTAAACTTACATTTGAAGGTGTATTAAAGGTGAAATACATTACAGACTGCTCAGTATGCAATGAAATCATGTTAACTTTCTCACAGTAGTGGCCAGTAAGTTAAAAATTGTAGTATTAGAGAATGTAAGGAATAATACCTCACTTTAAATAAGCATATTTTAAAAGATTATTTAAAAATTAAGTTTGTTTTGTGCAATGCCTTTTTATATTACCAGGACTTTCACCTATGGAAACCTCTTTTCATAGCCAAACTAGATGAAGCCCTAATTGCACCACACCATTTATCTGCTGAGGAAAATGTAATGCAAATGAAAATGCACATTAGGCAGGAGATTGTCAGAACAGAAAATTGTTTTTTTTTTATATTTTTATTTTTTGTTTTGTTTTTAAATAACCCACTCACATTAACAAAAGGCTGCAGTAGCTTCCAAATTATAGGTTGTTATTTTTAGTGGAAGTAGTTCAATATTCATATTGGAGCAGATGTAGCAGTTCAACAAAACGGCTCTTCAAATCCTGCACAAATTGAAAACAGGAAAACTGATTGCATTTTCTCTTATCACTTTCCTTTTCTGAATTGACACTTTTAGCCTTCTGAAAATTTACACATGGCTTTCATCTCAACAGCACCTGCTGATCAAATGGAAACCTAACATTTTCATGAAAATGGTCTAAAGGACTAGTTTTGTTCTAAAATATCACAAAGGGCACTGGTTCCCTGCTTCATGGCAGCAGTCACTGTGTACTATGTATAAGTCATGGCCATTCAACTTTTTTAAAACTATGGTTAGTCTCTTTTGGCTTTATCTCATATCTACTTTCAAATTTCTTTGAAATTTAGTTCAAATTTCTTGGACTCAGTGTCTCCCTAATACTTAATTTTATTATGTATTTTATGCATAGTGTGTAAAATGCAAATTTTTAAAAAGCCAAATGACAATAAGACAGCAAATTATATTTTGTCAGCATTTGCTTGGAAATCATATATATCCACATCACTGTCAATGGACACACCTGAGCTTGAGGGAGTCACATCCATCATCCATTTCCTGTCTCTTTCACCAAAAGAAACTGTACAGAAGTCAGAGTCAGGCCCTATGTCTGGAGAAAGTCTAAACACTGTTTTTCTAAGACCCAGACTTAGCTGTGTGAGAATCCTAGACTGGAGCACAGTGGAATCACCCAAACACAACTGGCCACCTACTGTAATTATTTCCAGAGAGGGTAAAGGGATATCTTGGAAATGGGTGTTCTTTTATGTGAAATACTCAAGATTGCTGACTAGGTTGCTTCCCCCCAGATTTTTGAATAAATACACATTTCTATGTAATATTCAGTTCTGGGGAAACGACTGATATTCCAGACATGCTAGCTGCCAGTTCCCTAACCAAAAATGCTCTGCTCCTTCTGAAGACCTGCGGGCTAGCCTTCTCCCTTCGGCCTGAGTGATAAGCTAACCTGAAGGCAGAGAGGACATGCAGTAATGCTTGCACCACTCTGTCCAGTTGGTCTGTGAATGTCTGTGTTTTGTCATGCTCACTGGGGCAACAGCAAACCTGTAATGTCAATATGTTCAGTCAATGGAAGTAAAATAATAGGACTTATTGTCTTCCCCAATCGATCTGCCGCTGTCAACAAGGAAACATGCCCCTCTGGCTTTAAACAAATTTTAATTAGGCTTTTAGTTACTGCCTCATATCTAGGTACCTATGAGAACACCCATCTCAACTGTGTGTAGGAGGCAAAAGCAATCATTTTGTCTACTTTTATTCATTTTAAGAACCTTCTAAAGTTTACACAATTTTTTAAAAATACATCCACGAATCAAGTGACAATTTGCTTCTTTTCCCCCCACACTGACTGCAAGCAAAAGATGGCATGGTTCAAATACAAAATACAATCTCTCTACCACACCTAGAATGATGCTCGCCCTTCTAGCTGGAGTTGAACCATAATCTACCATTCTCCTTCCATATTAAAAGTGGTCTTCTTTGGCTTTCACACTCCTTCTAGGACCCAAAACGTCAATTCATCACCTTTTCAAACCAAGCCACAAAAAAAAAAAAAAAAAAAATACTGATGAGCAATCCCCAAAGCCTCTGCCCTTCCCTCACTTTATCAGTCCTAAAGAGAAAAGGTGAGGAGAAAGCACCTTTAAAATAAGGCAGGTGCAGAGTGCTGGGAAACCAAGCATGCATAGGGAATAAAACGTTGCAAATCACTCAAATCGCACCTAAGTTCCGTACTCCAGCCTCCTTTTACCAAGAGAGACCCTGTCACCTCAAAATCAAAATAAAATAGAGCTAATCAAGTTGTTAAGAGTTCTTCATCTCTCTTCTATATCTGAGGGTTCCAGCGTCCGATCAACAAATAATCTATTGTTCCCCCTTTATCGAGTCTCTTTAAACCTATTCAGGCTGGCAACACTAAACCCAATTAAAGATAAGGCCCTCCGTAATCTCACCTCGGTGAGTCCCGTCTGGATAGCTGAGGTGATGGGAGAGAGCGCGGAGGCCAGGGCCGCTGCCTCCTCCTCACCCCGCACAACAAAAGGCAGATCCTCTCTCTCTCCCTCTGTAATCTTTAAATGTAAATTCCCTCTGGCAGCTAAGAGGAGCGCCCGATAACAGGTTACATCTTCACTTCCCTGGCTCTTATCTGCTCCAGATCGTTGGGGGGCCGCCCCCACGCCGCGCCCCGCCCCGCCGCCCCCAGCCCGGCCGCGGAGATTACCTTCCGGCGGCGAGCGCGCGAGGCGGCCGGCCGCGCGGCCCCCACACCGCCGCTTTGTATTCATTAAACACACATCGGAGCTTATCAGAAGTAAAGGGCTGGTCGGGATGGCACATTGTGTGTGAGTGAGTGTGTGCGCGCGGGAGGGAGAGGAGAGGAGCCAACGTGCATCAGGGTGATTACAATATCAGCAGGGCCCAGATGGAGGCAGGAAAATAAACAGAGGGTGCGTGCGAGACGGAGGGGAGCGGGAGGAAAAGTGGGAGAGAGAGGGAAGAGAGGGAGGGAAGAGATGCTGGCAGTGGGGGGGGGGGGGGGGGGGCCGGGAAGGGATTCAGGGGCGGGGACGGCCTGGGATGGGGTCGGAGCTTGAGGACAGTTACCCAGAGAGGCTGGGAGGTGGTGGCAATCAGGGCTGCGGGGTAACCTGCGCCCCCGAATCAGCCCCACCTCCCAAATATTTGGATTTGCTAACCCCGTGGATCCACTAACATTAGAGGTTCTGTCAAGGTCAGCGGGATCAAGAGCTCTCTCTGTGGTTTTGACAGTGACACTTTCACCTCCATCCAAAGACACAAAATTTGCAAAACAAATCTACTGTGCCCACACAACAGTTCTGCAGTCTGCCAGGACGAGCTCCTGTGGGAGTTGTCTCTCTGTTGACCCCCATACACTAAATCCCAGCCCCCACTCACTCATCACACACGGAGATACAGGGAGATACAAAATAGCCTCCCCGCCTCCCCCCGCCCCCCATTCCTCTCTTTCCAGGCTTTGAGTGTGTCCTAGCTGAAGATTCAGGGCAGTCAGCACTGTTGTGATAAAGAAGACCACTTGTGATTGGTGGCTACAGGTGACTCAGACACCTGCTCCACCTCCAGAAGTTGTGTAGGGGTAGGAGCTTCCTTCTGTGTACATCTGAGAGTCTGTTTGGGAGGTGGGAATTCGAAATTGAGGCAATCAATCTTGGCTTGAGCTGCCCTACAGCTCTTCACCCACCCAGAGCCTGAGAATCAATCAGAACAAGCAGGGGCTAATGCTCTGCCAGCCGGCCAGAGTTCATCCTCCTCCGCCACAGCAGGGTCAGGAGGGGGATACACCTGAGTAGTCCCTAGGGAGCCCCTTTTCACTTTTAAATGCACCCATCAGACAATCTGAACATCTGATCAGATCCTTAATGGAGTGCGGATAATGCAGCAAAGGAGGTCTTCTCATTGGGGGAGGGGAGTGTTTGGTTGTGTTGTGTTTCTAGGCACTGAAGCTTGGTTAAGCCTTTCCTGCTTATGGAGAGTGAGTTCAATAAACCACAGACTGGCCGGGCACACACTGCAGCCACAGCCACTGTGAACTTGGGGTCATAAAATAGTCTATACAAGAAAAATCAGTAGAAAGCGACAAAATGGGGCAGGAACGGGGTTAATGAGTTGAGACAGAGAAAAGCAGGGACATATTTTAAGAGAGGCTTTGTTTCATCAAGTGCCTTCCAAATCACCTAGCCTAAACAACAAAACTGGCCTTCTGTGCAATGGACGCGCGCGCGTGTACACACACACACACACACACACACACACACACACACACACACACACTCATGCCCCAAGAAAAGAATCAAGGGAAATTTGATAGGTAACACAAAGTGAAGAAAGCAAGCTAGGCATAGTGGGGGAAGGGCATGTGTGAAAATCTTGTCACAGAATGAATGCCAGATAAAAGGGGTTCTGCTACAATCCTCCAGTAATCCAATAATGTGGAAAGCCTCTCAGTATCACTGCACAAGAACAAGGTACTATTTCTCCATAAATCTTCACAAAGTGACCAGGTTCAGTCGCTGGTGAGGAGTGCTGGGGCAGGAAGTAAACCACTTGGCAGGTTACATGGCAGAAGCAAGTGAGCTCTGCACGGTGAAACTCTGTCATCCCTACATGTTTTAAATTTAATAACAGATTTCCAGAATGCCCCTTTAGCTCTTGTAAAGGCTGTCCTTTTTCCTTCTCTCTCACTCTGATAGAAAACTGCATTCCCAGTAGCCAGCAGCAGCCACTGCAGTTAGATCTGTTTGGGCAGAGATTGTATACAAACACCTTGAAATCCAACGCAACTCAGGAAGGGGGGGTAGGGAATACAACATACAAATGGGCACTGATTTTCTTTTCCCCATTTTTCTCTGTTACAATGTGCTAACAAAAATTGCTAGATGCGTATGCACAGAAATGTCACCATCAAACCCATTATCTTGTGCAATTAACATACGCATAAAAATGAAAAAAGTTCTAATACCACCTTTAACCTCAGAGCAGACTTTATTTTTCCCCAAAAGGTATCCCAAAGACTAGGCACAAAGAAAACTGCAGGCAACTAATGCATGGGGTGTTCTTGTTTTGTGAAAGTACAGTGTTTCTACCACTCTGTGTGCTGACTTCTGGCTCCACACTACCTCCAAAGCAAGTATTTTGCTTCAAATTTTCAAATTTTCACACACACACACACACACACACACACACACACACACACACACACACACCCTCCTCTGTAATCTCAACTCTCAGGGGACTGATGCAACAGCATCACTGTGAGTTCCAGGCCAGCCTGCACTCTATAGTAAATTCTAGGCCAGCCTGAGCTACAGGATGAGCTCTTATCTCAAGAAAATCAAAACAAAACCCAAAGCAATATAGTAATCAGGAATTATTATTATGGACTGAGTACGCAACAGAAAGTGGTACCTATAATTACAGACAACTTAACGACCAAGCTGGATCGAAATTTTAATTTCAATGAGTTCCTTTCTTAATAATAGGTCACCTTCTTGTAAAAGCAAGGAGTCCATCTGCCCCAGGCAGATAAGTTTTGAAACATTAATTCAGATAAAATCTAGTATTTTCTTTCTTTCTTTGAGTATGTGAAGTCTAGTGTGCTATAATGTGAGAATTCCAGCATATGACCATTATGCCATAATATCTCATTGCTCAGCTTGTCATTATTTCATTTGTAATTCTTATGTTAATTATGTTCATAATTACTATAAACAGATGTGGTAGACATTCGTGTGACCTTTCATTGAAGGATGCATTCCTCAGTCATTTTTCTTTAATTTCTCATGGAGGTGAAGCTGAAAATGCAGAGAAGGAAAAAAAGCTTTCCAATTTTTAAAAAACTCTTTCTATGCATAAGTTAACACAAGACCTCCCTTCATCTGCATTTCAGAATATGAAAACATTTCTGGCGTTTAAGCTGCTTTACTGCACATTTCTAAGCTGCTGAGCCTACTGCTGTTCACTAACTTGTAACTATGGATGCCAAACAAAGGCTACCACCCATGTCCAAGTTATCGTGTTTATTTTTTCAATATCAAAGGTTAATGCAGCAGAATTCTGCTCCAGAACCAAGTTCCTAGCAGCTACATAGCAATATATTTACTCATAACTCAACCATCATCCTCTTTACATAAAAACATTTACAATAAAATCAGTATGGATTTCATTAGCTGAAAACCTCCTTGAATTTCATTTCTTTTGCCCTTAATCTATAATTAGTGTGGACAGACAGGTGCAAACCCTTCTCTTCTACAGATGGCTACTGGAAATGGTGCAAAGTGGCTCCTTGTGTTTGGACAGCACAGAGATAACCTGCTCTGTCTTATCGTTTACAATTACCTCCATTAAACTGAACTAATGTTTGCTTTAATAAAATGTTCACTGTTCTTTAAACATTATTTAGGAACTCTTATATTAATGGCTGTAAAAAAAAAAAAAGGTGAACTTGGAAGGTGTCTCTCTAGGTAATAATAAATAGCTTACTCTGAATAAAATGTCCCTTTTGATGGACAATAGTCTGAGGTTCACAAAGGTTTTTTATAGTTGATTTAACATTTATTTGTTGGTTTATACAAAGAGGGTCAAATACAATTTTGTAAAGGTCATACAGGTGACCAATACAATTTAACAAGCAAAATGAGGGGAAACAGCATTTCCCCCCTTGAAGTTTAGAAGTTTGAAATGTTTGTCTATATTCTTAGGGACTTGGAGTTGGTAACAAAGTCCCTACCTATTAAAATGGTAGATTGTTTTCACCTGATACTCCTGTTACCCTAACTATATGCATGTACTTAACTTTTAATAGATTATTCTTAAAAACTTCTTCCAAAGCACATTTAAAATTTTTAACCGAATCAAAATGACTTTTGTAAGTTCACGGTTCAAATTACTTCATCTCATAGTAAATAACTTCTACAAACCGAAAGCTCAGTGTGTCCTGCTTTTGCTATCAATAAAGACCAAAGATCACAAAATGATGAATAAAGTACCCATATAATAAAGAACCTTTAAATGCTCAAACATCAACAAATAAATAGCCTTTCCCACTTACATAACTTACAGTAATAGATTCCAGCAAAATGCATCTGACTTGGTTTTTTTCACATGCAAATTGTGCAGGTGCCAGTTTTTCAGACGCTTTGCTGTGAAGGGGCTAGGTTGCCTGCATGGAACCTCCATGAAGAAGGCTTTGCATTCAGTGCCTGTCAGCTGATGTTCATATCAAAGAAGGGAGAAACAGGATTTGACAGTGAAGAATGTCCTAAACTGACAACCACTGACCAGCATTCTTAATGGAAGCATTTCTTTCTCGTGATCCCTTTTCAATGTTTAAAAAAGAAGGGAGGGAGTAGATAAGCCTCTATTTTACAATACAATAAATTATAATGGCACCTGACATTTGTAAGGTTCTTTACAATTTGTAGAGTTTGCCCAAAATTATTTAGGCTAACACATCGATGAGAAATCTCATTGCTGCTCTTAACATCGAGGGCAATGCTTGCCTTCTTTCAGGAAAGAAGGATTGGATAAGTATTACAAAGCAGTGGTCTGCAGCTCAGAGGCTGCTGTCCTGCTATTTCCTGGAACTCCACTGCACTGAAGGTAGGACACTTCTTATTAGGAAAGTCCTTTCAAAGACTTTTTAAAAATCGAATCATTGTCATTAGCAGGTACTGGGGGTGGAAGAGACTTAGTCAACAAAGAAAAATTCCATCTCAAAGGCTTCTGGTCTGCTTGGAGCTGTCTAAATATTGGAGAAAAACAATCCAGGTGCTCTGTCTGCTGCTTTTATCAGATGAGAACCAGACACTGGCAAAATCACATACTGAAATTCTCCTACACAATATCTAGTTTTTCAAATAAAAGGGCTGTCATCTACATGGCTTGTAATTAATGGTTAAACAAATATATTTAATATGAAGTTCTTCTCTAAGCATAGGCTTAGCTAAAACCCAATATCTGTGTGCCCAGAATGATTCCTTGGTGCTTTTTATTGGGCTTCTGTCTTTTAAAGAATAAATTAATAAAACATCACATGAAAAATGCAGTATGATAGGGGAGAGTTTGACTTTCTGAACACCCATCCTAGTTGGAAAATTAAAAGTAAAACAAAACAAAACAAAATAACAACCTGGATCAAACTAAGATTCTAGTTAACATCATGTGAGACTTTTGAACCTCTCTTTTAAAAACAATAGTAAAAAGAAAATGAAACTATATAGCCATCTCTCTCTTCGTTGACAGCCAGCATAGTGCTAAAACTAGACAGCACTTTAAGAATTAATATGGGGGAAATAAATAGCAGTGGGAATGTGTTTTTGTTTAGACACATTAGAACAGACATAAACACCAAAGCTGAGCCTCTGAAGGCTTAAGAAACAATGGTGCGTGCTGATCCTTTCTAAGGAATTGTGTGAGCAGGGAAGTTCAACACTTGCATGGTCAAGGCAAAGTGCTGCAATAAAGGACCCCCAAGATTAACAAACTGTTCATCACCAAGAAGCTGGTCCATCTGTATTCTGGGGTGTGTGGACTCCCTGGGCATAGACCCAGCTCTACTTCAGTTCTATGAAAAGGAGGGGTGATAATAAGCGCCACTGAGTGCACTTAAAAATGGTACAGATGTTGAAAAGGAGACCAGGCGGGGGAAATCCTGTAAAACACATTTGGGTTCACACAGAAGGTATAAAGAATGCTTTGGTCAGCAACCCGACCTTTATCAGGAGATAAATCAATTTACAGCAGCTGTGGACAGCCATTTATATACAGGCCCTGGGCAGATTAATTAAGGGAAGCGAAGTTAAAAATTCAAGAGGGCTCAGAGTTACATCAAGCACATGAAGTTGGTCTGGAGTGGCCTCTCCAGCCCCCTGGTCCTCACTCCTTGGCTTTGGGGCTCTTCCCAGGGAATACTAGATAATTGCTTTCAAGCTTCTTTCTGTGCATTTTCCCAGGAAGCACCAGTCATTCTGGGGCACGCTGGGATTTGTCGTGCCCAGTCCTGAAGGAAACCTAAATCAAACGATTTCTCCTCTACTCCTTGCAAGGGGCTAGGAAGGCCTAGGGCTCCAAGACTCTGGCAAAAACCTCCAAGCTATAACAGCCTAGGGGGAAGAGGGGGAGGGAACATAGCTATTTTTAGTAACAGTCCTGGTTCACATCCTACTGCCGGTAATCAAAACACTCAAAACTTTTCCAAAGCTTAACTGACCTTACCAAAAAAAAAAAAAAAAAAAAAAAAAAAAAAAAAAAGAAAGAAAAGAAAAGAAAACGCAGGTTCAAAAAACTGGGTTTAAGTACCTTATGCCGACCTAACCGTATTTGCTTAAATCACCCTGGGCAGCCAAAGGTCCGCCAGGGGAGAGGGTGTAGATATGTAGATGTGCCAACCAACCTGGACCTTCTAGATCCGCCTTGAGGATGGTGAACCGCGGGTCCCGGGAATCCGCTAGCCCCAGGAACTTCCCCTGAGGTTTTGTGCAAAACGTAATAAATTCTCCCCGCTGCAGCTCGGGTCTGGATTCCGCTGGGCGGGAGCTACTGGGCACTACGGTATGCTCCGGGCTCAGAACAGGCGGGTGTACGGGGTCGGGGCTGCGATGGGAGCACCCTGGAGGGCCAGGACCGCTGGGCCAGCGGCGCACTGAGGTACCGCAGAGGCGATGCTGCCCAGGTGTCTCTGGCTGCGAAGCTCAGGACTTGCCTCAGGCAGGAGGCTTGGTTCAGAGAAGATGCCTGAGCGTCCTTGTCGAGGTCTCCCATCAAAGCACCCCCAAGATACCCAAGGGTAAGGAGAAAGTTGTTACGCGGGGCACACAGAGCCGAGGTGCAACTAAGAGGACGCCCACCCAAGTGACAGCTCAGTACTAAGTTAGGACTCTTCCTCTTGCTCCTAGAACTAAGGTGTCCACCAAGAGAACCAACCTTTCACTTCCAGTTTCAAAAACCCACAGTGCGGGTGTGGAGCCATCTGCCAAACACACCACCTTGACCAATTCGTTGTTTAGTCGTTAGTCGAAGGAGACACGCTTATCTTTTTAATCTCCTTTAATGAAAAAATAAAATTAAAAAAAAAAAAAAGAGTGCAGAGAATCTAATATTAAAAGGGGTGTGGGGAATGCTGCCTTAGCTTGTCCACGAAGTTCAGTGTCATCGCAGACTCCAGAAACCGCGATGTTCTTCTCTGCCCTGCTACGCAGTCCTCCTACACTAGTTGAGCATCAAGTTCAGAGCCTCTCGGTCGAATTAATCCAAACGAAGCTGACGGTCATCGGAATAGTAATTAACAGTACCAGCCCCAGGCCGGTCCCCGCCACCCGCTGGCCCGCTGGCTCGCCCGCCCGCCGACCCAGCCCGCCCGTAGGCACTTACACTGCACAGGGCCGGAGAGTCCCACCATCCGCCGCGGGCTCCCAGCTGCAAATAAAACTTCCTGCGGTCGGTGGCGGCCCGCGGGGCCAAAGGACCAGGGCGCGGCGTCGCTTCCCTCGCGAGGCCAGAGTGTCCGCGGCCAGTCGCCCACGCGCGCTCCCCCGGAGGCCGCCTAGTCTTTGCGGAGCACCCGCGGCCGCCGCGCACTGCGAGCTGCGGGGCGAAGAGCCCGGGGTGGCGGACGCCAGCCAGACGCAGCCTGCGACGCGGAGCCCGGCGCGCGCCGAGCTCAGCTCCCCTCCTCCCGCCTCGCTCCCTCCCTCCCTCCGCTCCTCTGTTGTTGCTGCTGTGGCAGACAAATGTGCTGTGGGGCGCAGGGGATTGCCACTGTCACAGGCGGCGTCTGCGTCCGCTTCGCCCGCCCTCGCTCGCTCTCGAGGAAGGCGACTGCATTTATCTGCAGGGCGTCCGGGCGTCCGCCGGGGAGCAGGAGCGCCGCGCGCAGCGCACAGCGCCCACAGCGCCCACAGCGCCCACAGCGCCCGCACCAGGCCGGCTGCGGCGCGCACCCGCACCCGGGGGCGCCGCGACCGCTCGGGAGGGAGGCGGCGGCGCGGCCGCGACCAGGTGCGGGGGGGGGGGGCGGCGACTGGGGGGAGTTGGAGGTGGGAGACATCTGTGTCGTGCGGGGGTCACGAAGGTCAAGTATATGTTAACAATGGGCAGACCCGGCTGGCAGGGGTGCGCTGGCGGGCCGGAGGCCTGGCTCCAGGCCTCGCCCTCTCTGGTCCTGGCTGGATGTGGGGCTGGCTCCCTAAGGATGCTTTCCCGGGGTCGGGATGTGTTGGTGGCCCCAGTGCCCTGCAGTAACCCAAGACGACCACTTTCCCTGGCCATCTGGAGCGCTCCTAGCTGCCCTGCCTGTGTCTCATCACCCGGCTGCAGAGACAGCTCTGCTAGAAATCAAGCCACTCTCAGATCTCTCTAATCCCCTTCTGTTAGCTGATTTCCAGACTGACTATTTGCTTTCGCATTAGATAATAGCCTTAGAGAAAACAATTATCATTTCTTCCCCCTTTGTTTTTCTACTTCTCCTGTAGTGTACCATTGAGAGAAACCTCTTTCTTTCTCCCTCGCTCTTTTTATTGAATGTGTTCCCCTCCTCCAGATATTAATATCAATACTTTAGAAGGAGGGACAGAGTCCCTAAGGAAAACGTAGGGTGAAAGAATTCCAGATATTTCCAGAATAAATAAATAATATCTCCGTGAAGAGTACTGACAATTTGTACAGAGCAGAAATGGGCTGGAATGGTAATGAAAATATTAATATGTAGGTCAAATATGATCAGATAATGGCTTGCAATGATAAGTAAAATGAAATCTTTTAAAATTATTATGGAACGGTGCCACTCCTGCAAATGTTATTGTATTCAGTGGAACAGTTTGAAATCCTACACTGAACCGGGTTTTCTCCAACTGGCCTAAATCAATGTAAAATGTCCTGTGTGCATGTTTTAAAAATCTCATCTTCGAAAAGAGGGGAAAATACATGCAAGTCAGAGTCAGCCTGATGCCATATGAAATGATGAGACATTCGTGGTTTTATTTTTTTAAAGTGGCGTTTCAAATATTTAACAGTGGGTGAAAGCCTCCCCCACATACCCTTTTAAGCCCAGGGGGGCCTCCAATGCTCAAGTCTTTGCAGGCTCTACTCACTTTTAGCAATTCATTTCCAGAAAACACTCATTGTACATTCTGCCCTCTCCTTGGGATATTTGTCTAATGAATTATAATGAATTAATGAATTATAACATTGCCTTAGTATTTGATATTATGATGCTCTTCGTGTAACTCTCCCATTTTCTCAAGGCATGTACATTTAGTAACTTGTACATTAGGATCCGCCCCTGCTCCCACCACACTTACAGATCTTAACAGCATTAGTAACCTTAAAATATAAAATTTTATGTACAAGTTAGTGTGATTCATATCTGTGTGAAATTATGTCAAAGCTTACTATGTATTATTCTTAGGGGAGTCAGAAACAAGTTGATACTCTGTTGCCCTATTATTTCCATTCTCTTCTGTCCTCCAAGATGAAAATTAGTTATTTAGATTCTAGAATTATATACTCATCCTTATTTAAAATTAATAAAATGGGGGTGTGACTCAGGAATGATTCTTGTTAAATAATGTAACTTAAGTTGTATTTTTAAATTTAAAACTAAAATAAATCAGTAATTTCACATAAAATATATAAAAATGTCTGAGCAGGAGCAGGGGTAATTATGGCCTTTCCCCTCTTCCTATAAACTGTGCCTGTGTAAATATGAGATTATAATGGAAACTTTGAACTTGTAAATCAAAGGAAAGCCACTTGCAGGGAATCAGCCCGCATTTGTCATACACAAAGCATGCTCTATAGGTTTCCACCAACTTTACAGGTCTTCCTTTTGTCAGTCGTATTTTTTTTTAAAAAAAGCATAGATTATTGTTTATATTTCTTTTTAGAAGAAGTCTTCTACTTGAGTTGGGTTTCTATTAGAATATATCATTAGATCTAAGGTTTTAAAAAAAATTCTACTAACAGATGCTAAAGAACATACATCCCTGAGCTGATGGGGAAAGAATTACTCTGAGCATCCCTTAACCCCACTGGCCACTTCCTTGAAAGACCTGAATTCTATAAAATATAGAGATATTATTCTTTAGGGTTTATCCTTGAATTACTTCCTAATTCTTCGATCTTTAGCAAAGAATAGCTATGCAGGTACCTGGAGCATGAGGTGATGTTGAACTGCAGCATAGGAAAATAAGACAGATTATGTGGATAGGAGAACACTAGCTGGATAAGGTGGGAGAGTGAATCACCTGAAAACAGAGGAAGTCTCTAATATATTCGGTTACTGTAGCCTTGCCAAGGGGTGCCCACGTGATGCAGTATCTAAAACACAATGGAAGATTCCTTCATTTATTGATGCATTCTTCCCAGCCAGTCTATGAGACGGAGGAAGAAGCTCTCCTATCAGGACACAAGCAGGAGGAAGCAGGTCTCTGCACTTTCAACACTAGTTTACTAAGCAAGAACAAAACAATAACAAATAATTAAGAAGACGGAATAACTCAGAAAGAGAGAAACTACTCTTCATAACACAACCATTAGATTAACAAACCAATCATACAATAATATGCAGAACTGAAAAAAGACTTTGCTGACAAATTTCTTCCCACATTGAAGATTTGTTTCTTACATCATTAAAATTTCATGGTTATAAAGGTACTGAGTTCTTTCCATTTAGATGTTTATTTTTTTCAGAAATACGGCCTAAAGATGCTTTTTGTTTTCCCTTAAAACCACCCCTTTAAAAAAAAAAAGCAGGGCTTTCTATACAAATTTCTGAGGAGTGCTTATTACCTTCTTTAGAGACTTGTGATTCACCTCTCACAAAGAGGAATTCCTATACAGAATGTTAACAAGTATTTAATTAGCACTTTTAAAATTCCTTCTTACAGATCTTAAAGCTTAAATGACTTCCAAGCTGTGATTTTTCTATTCCTCGAGAAAGTCCTCCTGTTTGCCTGGGTTGAGGAAAATCCATAATTACCACATTAGTTGCTTCTAACAAAAAATATTTATTGTTGCATTTGTGAAAAACAGAATATGATAAACAGGAAGAACGGCAAGCCATAATTAAGTTTTCATAAGTCTACACTTAGCCACCACTTGCAGCCTCTGCTTCTACGGAAAAATTTCATGCAATTTGCTTTTGGGGCACTCCATGGACAAATTTTATTCCAAATCATCATGATTGTGTTATATAACTTGTTCAATGTTTTATTTTAGATGTGGTAGGAAGAAGAACAAGATCAGAGATAGTTTATTTTATTCCAAAACAGTTCGGCCACATAAACAGTGCAAGGCACACTGTTGAGTAAAAATACATTAGATGTTTGGAAACTCTTAGCATGAGCAATATTTTGAGTTGAAATTGTGGAAGCCAAACAAACAAGCAAAACATTGGCTCCCATCATCCCCTCAAATAAAATAACCATTTCAGCCTGTGTTAGCTGCAGTCCTATGGACAATGAGTTTGATTATTATGATCCTATATATTAATGTAGTCCCGTGCATTTCTCTCTAATTCTCTAAAACTAGCTCATATTCAAAACACCAAAGTTGCAAAATTCCAATCACGTTTTTAATTTGTAAAACAAACAAATCGCCCGAGTTTTGAAGAGTTTTACAGAATAACTCATGTCGGTGTTTCTTCAAACCAAGCCTGCCGCTGGGCCTGGTACTGTATACATTTCATCTCAGCACATGGGAGGCAGAGGCTGGCAGAGCTCCATGAGTCAGAGCTAGCCTGGTCTATGTTCTGTGAGAGCCAGAATGACATAGTGAGACCCTGACTCAAAAGGAAAAGTTTTGCCATTTAAACATTGAAATGTTTCCCATCAGCTGCTGCAGGTCTGTCCGCATTCCTGCACAAAACGAAGCATGCACACATGCACCTACACACAATTACACACAGTCTACACTCGACATACACAGGTATGCTTATATATGGCCATCTGTAATCTAGTGGTTAGCCTCTATGACCTTTTCAAGCTGAGTCACATAATATAATGATAGTAAGTAAAATATCTTGTTCATGTTTCTCACTTAAACTGAATATTTCTCATCCCCATTTTGGAAAGCTGATTTTTGAAGTAGTCTAAGCCAAAATAAAATTATATAACATCCCCACCAAAGTTCCATGTTCCATATTCTTCACTGACTTTGCCCCATAAAGTTACTCATCTTTTGCCATATATTTTAAATTGGTGGTTTTACTGTCCATGCAATCCTTAACTGGGTAGGTACATCATGGTGCTTTAATTACATAAAGACAAATGTCTTTGTTTTGTTTATTGCACAGTACTTGGGGGGACATAGTAGATGCTCAATAAATATTTTTGAATGACAAATGAAAGTTTGAAATGTTTCTATTTAGATTAATTCCTCTACATGTGGCAAATACTACCCATGTCACTTCTCCAAAGAGACCTACTTCCTGTATACCCATACCTATATGCCTTTCTGTTCTGCTATCTCATTTCCTCTCTCCGCCCAGCTACATCACTTCCTGTCTATCTGTACAGACCTCCAGACCTCTATGGTTAGCTGATGTTGGAATTTAAGGCATATGCCACCATGCCTGGCTCTGTTCCCAGGGTGGCCTTGAACTCACAGAGATCCATCTGGATCTCTGCCTCCTGAATGATAAGATTAAAGGCGTGTGCTACCGTTGACTGACCTCTATGTTTACTATAGTGACTGGCTTTTTCCTCTGATCCTTAGATAAACTTTATTAGGATGCACAATGTATTGGGGAACACAATATATCACTACAACTCAACATTAATAAAGCTGAGTTTTGACACTACTGAGATTTTAAGTGAATAAAACATGGAGAGAAAAATAATCTGTGTTTTTATGTATTTATGTCAGTGTTTCCTGACGTGATGGATTTGATGTGAATATATATATAATGTATATACATACATATATTCTAATATATACATATATATTCTAATTGTGTCATCTAAGCCTAAAATTCTTTAGTTTAACAAGATATTTTAAAGTTTTCGCCTAAAAATTCAGTCATGTTCTGCAATAAGCTAGAAATGTTTTTAAATATGATATGCCTCAACTTCAACCCAGTTAGATCTCAGAAATGAAACAACTCTTTCCTTCTCCTCTCCTACTACTGTAATAGAAACATGCATTTAGTAGAAACATCTCTGTCCAGCAAAGATTGACAAGCTGTTTAATGTGTCAACAGTGCACTCTCCTTTCATTTAATTATTATAATGCTGGGGCGGGAAAGATGGCTCAGCAGTTTAAAGCCTTATAGCTTTGTCAGAGGACTGTGGTCTGGTCGGTTCCCAGCACCCACATCAGGCAGTTCAAAAATGCCTGTAACTCCAGCTCTGAGGGATTTAACACCTCCTGGCCTCCCTAGACACCCACATAAACTGATGTGTACACATAAATAAATAGTAAAATAAATCTTAAAAAACAATTACTGTATCATTGATAAGTTATATGATAACTGGATGATTTCAACATGTTTATACTTAATGAAGAATCAGTTGTATTTGGAGATTAATATTTTCAATATTATTCAGGGCAGAGTATCTGGGTCTGTGTGTGTTTTATTATTTTACCGATGCACAACCCAACAGTATTTTAGTTGGCTTATTTCCACTATTCTCTAGAACAATCAATGGGCAGCACTGACTGAGCATGCCATTTGCTGAACTTACATGGCCTCCTAAGACTGTTTTCATGCAGGATACTGTAGTGCATTTTAGGAGGAAACACCATCCCCTGACTCACTGCTCCCAGTAGGAGGAGAAAGCGTCTTTGGACAACAAATCTGTAGCAAATACAGCCCAGTCGGTCTTCGTATTGTCCAGAGAGAAGTTGTTTTACACAGTTCTTACCTTTTCAAATCTCTTTTTACCAGTAGAAATAAGACTTAACCGAAGATTGATTGTCCAACCACAGCATAGAATGTACATCTTGGTCAGCCGGGGCTTCTTTTGCAAGTTTCTCCCCCAGATCACATCTGTCATCTTTTAGATGATCCTTAGTCATTGTACCCTTCAGGTTAAGCACCAACAAAATCACAGATCAGTCATATACCATCCATTCAGTAAACCCTACAAACGCTTCAATTTGACCCACATTCTTTGAGCGGAAACAAATTCTACAAAATATAAATTTTTGACTCATCCTAATTTCTGAAGGAATACAGTCATTGAAATATGCCTTACATATTCAGTATAAAAAATGTATTGGAATCATAGGTATGAGCCAGCGCATATAGCTCAAATTTTTATTTTTGAGTAAATGTTCCTATATGATATTTTCACAAGATAGCTATATGACACATGTTTTTGTAGTGTTCATATACTTCAAGGAAAGCAGAATTTTTAGAAATTATTTTTAGTTCTGCTTAAGTGGGTGTATATCCACATGTGGGCATGTAGGTGCCTGTGGTAGGTGTCAGAGATGGAGTTGAAGATGGTGAGCCCACTGATGTGAATGCTGGAAACCTAACTCATATACTCTGGGAGAGCAGTAATTGTTTTTAACTGCTGAGCCATCTCTCCAGATATTTTAAACAGAAAACAAATGTGTTATTTAGGAACAGCGTCTCAAACACTCTTTTAAATGAATACTCAGAACCTGGGGATTATGTTCAAATGCAAACTGTGAGTTAGTGGGCTTAGTCTGTGGCCTGAGATCCTGCATTTCTGGAGTGAGTTTAGAAAGTGCCAATGGGCTGGCTGGTCCACTTCTCAGAAACAAAGCTCATGAGTTGTGGGAGACATTGCAAAGACCCTGCTTTCCTCCTTTATGTTTTCACAGTTTACACAAAGGCCCATAGCATTTTTGTATTCATACAATCCTCAGAATGCTACACAGAACCCGCAAGTAGGACCAGAGGAAAGTATGTTCACGCATGAGTATGTCTCTTAACCTCCCCACCTGCTGCCAGGGCACCTGCCATTGAACTGACAGGGACAAAGTAAGCACTCACAGAGCTGGTGATCTAAACAGCACTGGGGAATTAAAAACAAGACATGGAGACTCTTCAAGAGTGGAACCCCATGGGGGATGGCTGAAGAATGGTTAGCTCATTTGTGATAACTGTCCCTGGACTAAGACATTATTTGCCTAGTACGTGACTAGAGACATCTTCCATATGCAACATGTAATCAAGCAAAAGCATTATATATTGATGATTCCAAGGTTTGAAATTTATTATAACTTCCTTCTACAAGAATACCAGACACTCCGAATCTCCAGTCCTTGAAAGGGTAAAATGAGCATGCTCAGCCAAAGATGATGTTCCCTGTGCTACAAAAGAGAGAGCTCAGTCTCTGCTGGCCTCAGCTAGCTTACTTACAAGAGCAGTTTACTTCACCCTATCGATGTTATGACAATTGTGCCACCAGACACTGGCTTCCCAGAAAGCTACAGCGACTTTAAAACCAGTGACAGCTGAAGAACAAATAGAAGGGGGACATTTATATTCTTTTCATGAATGCAATTATGTAAGTATTTTCATTTTTATGCATTCTATTTGGTTCTCAGAGAGACAGGAATACTGGGAGGAAGGCTATGCTATGTTATTTTTTTTGTCATTTGTTTCTCAGTCCTTTGAAGAGGCCCTTGCAGTTGAAAATAAAATAAGTTCATGTGATATGACAAGGGTGTACCATGCTCTCTCTTTTCATCTGTGATTGGATATATATTTTTGTGCTACAAACCACCATTTTTTTTAACCTTGTTGTGTGCCATAATGGTAAATAATTTATGTTTCGTCTACCCAAATGCTGCTTATTTAGCTTGAAAAAGAGTGCTGTATCCAGGGCTCTTAATCACCATTGTTGTTGCCTTCTGTTGGATCTATGCTGTTCTTCCTCTTGCTACCATTTCTAATACTGGAGGAGGATTTATATTTTTTTTCTGAACAATAGATTTTAATTAAGAAGATTTATTAAAGACAGTTTTCATTCCTCTGATTACATTTCCAGCTCCAGAGACATCTGCATTTCAAAAATGCACCACATATTTTCATAAATATTCCATAATTCCCCCAGAGCTTTGTGGTATTCCAGTTTCCCCCAACCTCTTCACATCCTTGCATTCACTGAGTCTCATCTACGTGTACCCTTCAGAATTAGACATTTCTTCACACAAGTATAAAATGAGACCATGTTAGAAAGATGAGTCAAAGCATCCCTGTTCTTTGTGCATCAAGATTTCTGAGAAGAACAAAGACAGATTAAGCTCACTAACAGACACCTAACAAAAGATCATGCTATCTTACAGGCATACTTAGGGCAGCAGAGTAAACAGCTGGGCAGGGTTTGCTTTGAAGTTTAAATCATTGTTATTTTAATAGAGTTGAAAATTCATTTAGATAGTGGTGTCTGATAGGTACCCAATTAAAGCTCCCTTTTGTCTGTTAATATAGTTTCAGATTTTTCGTTTTGGAAACACAGTTTTGCCAGAGAATTCTTTAAAAATAGCAGCATTTTTAAAAAAGATGGATGCCATGAGTGACAGACAATTGTTGATTCTTGCTTTTACACATTTTCTATAACAGTATGAGCCAATGTATTAAATTGTTCAAGGCTCAAAGAATAATGATAAACCTGAGTATGTCACCAGGTATGCCTGCCGTGTGTATATGGAGTTCTCTATAATAAATTACATCTGACCCCTGGTCCCTATCTCAGTAGGTATTGGAGCATCTGATCATATTTCCCATTCAGATTCTACTGTATTGCTCACAGTAAGACTCTTAGTCTCTTTTGTTTTGCTTTTATTTTTGTTTTCAGACAAGTTCTTGAACTTGAAGCAATCCTCCTCTGGCAACCACTGAGTACTGATGCTATGGGTGTGCATGTTGGCCAACTATTCTTACTGGACAGACATTGGAAGAAGCGTTCATATTCCATTCACTCTGGTGATCAACCTCACTCCACTCAAATTTACTCAAATTCTCACGCCTTGATGAAAGGATGGCATTGTCTGCCAAAGTGGTGAATGCTGCCTCTCACCAAACTGCATGCTATGTGCTAGGCTCTATTCTAAGCAGTACTTCCTAAATGTTATCTGGTTCATTCCAAAAACCAGTGGTTGGAGAGGAGCTATTCTGCCCTAGAGAGCGGAACTCAGGTTTGGAACTCAGGTGTAAAGCATCCCTGTGAAAATGAATAGAAGCATAATTTGAACCCCAGTGGTCTGGGTTAGCAAAACTCTGGGTCAGTCTCAGAGCCTCTCTAGGGTTTCCCTGCCCCTCCAGAAGGAACCAAATGTCTGGATGCTGGGGAGATAAACAACAACGAAAACCACGTTCCTCTTTTCTCAAACACCTCTGGGTAAATTAAAAGGCAGAAACACTTGAAGGGGCCTCTCTCCAAGCTCAGGCACCTGAGGTATGATCCTAAGACAAGTTCTCTTGGAATGAAATGGTAAAGAACCATGAGTTAAAACCTAAATCTAATTGCACTCTGTGGGGTCACAAAATGTAGCACCTGGAGACCCAGAATCTGCCAGAACTTGGAAGGGAGCTGTCAAGAAACAGGCAAACAGTGCTCAAAGTGTTTGTTGCCATCTGTACTGCCTAGGTGACCTCGCTGGATCTCTACCCACCCTAATCAGTTCTGGGGATGTCTACATGGTGAAGGTTCCTCTTGGGGTAAGAAACACTGGTTGGATCAAAGGTTCCTCTTGGAGTAAGAAACACTGGTTGGCAGCCAGAGTGACTGGCAGACAACCTGTTATACTCTGTTTTCTTGCTCAGTAGAAGTGCTTTTCTTCCAGGGCATTACAGTGGACACTTGCTGTAGAACTTCTTCAAGAGGCCGTGAAAGAAGCAGAAAAGAAGATGTACCTAAACTCCTCAAAAATCCCCATTTATCCCCAGAAAAGCTACTCTCTCCCGACCCCCATTTTGGAACCACACAATTCCCAGGGGTTGAGAAGTTTGTTTGTGAGTTTTTCCCTGACAATAATGCAATAATACAATTCTCCTTCACAGCTCATTGGTGGTCACTTCTCTGTTGATTTAGTTCTGTGAGGTAACAAGGACCTAGTTTGACAGGTTAGGGGCAAAAACTGGTAGCAAAATTTGTAGAATATTCCTTTACACTGTGTGAATATATGTTGCTCTGATTGGTTTAATAAAGAAACTGACTGGCCAATAGCTGGGCAGGAAAAGGTTAGATGGGAGAGCCAAACTGAGAATGCCAGGAGGAAGAAGGGCAGTCTGGAGTCCCCAGCAGTTTCAGGGAGAAGCAAGATGGGCATGCTGTACTAAGAAAAGGCACCAAGCCACATGGCAAAGCATAGATAAGAAATAGGGGTTAATTTAAATGTAAGAGTTAGCTAGTAACAAGCCTGAGCTACTGGCTGAGCATTTGTAATTAATATTAAGTCTCTGTGTCAGTTATTTGGTAACTGGCAGGTGGGAAAGAAACATCCACCACCAAAAGTTAGGTATGGTATCTTAGTTCTGCAACATTTCATAGACTTCAGCAGGATGATTAGGAGTTTAAAGCCAGCCTTAGCTACACAGTGAGACCCTGTTACAAACCACAACAAACCAAAAGACTTTGGACTGGAGGGTTTTGGGTTTTTTTATTTGGTTATTTGTTTTGGGGTTTGCTTTTGTTTGTTTGTTTGCTTGGGGGTGTCTGTTTGTTTGAGATAGGGTCTCAACTAGCCCTTGCTAGCTTGGTCCTTGCTTTATAATTCAGTCCAGTCTCAAACTCTTGGTCTTCTGTCTAAGTGGAGATTAAAGGTGTGTGAGCCACCTCACCTAACTTCTGTAACCTCTTCTCTTGTTAATTTAATTTAATTTAATTTATTTATTTATTTATTTTTTGGTCAGAAAAGACTCAACCTGTAGCCCTGGCTACCCTTGAATTCATGATCCTCTTGCTTCAGCCTCTGGAATTTTGGGACTATGGGCTTTCAGTAGCTTGCTTGGCACTGAGCACACAGGGTGTCCTCTTTTAAAGGAAGAGGCCACTTGAGTGGATTTTGAAAAATTACTCTTACTATCAAAAAGGGGAACAAAAGGTGGACTTGTCTCCCCAGAAATCTTTCAAGAGAAGCTAAGAGAATGCAGCAGGAAATGTATGTATGGTTTCTACTGTAGCTGCCATAGCCACCCCTCCATAGCTTTCCACGCCTATAGGCTCAAGGTGAAGGTTAGCTATGCTCCAGCTCAGTGGGAGGGAAGCTACCCTTCAGAGCCCTTCCCCTCCAGAGAAAGCCTTTCTCACTTCTGTAATAACCCTCTTTGTCCTCTAAGCTGGACAAACACTTACAGGGTTTGGATCTCATCATTTTCCCCCAAGGCAGGTCATTAGTTCACAAAAGTCTTAGGCTCCTGCAGCCGATCTCACTTCCAGACACACTGAGTGTCAAGCCCTCTTGAGCACTGTTGATCCTAAATGGCTTCCCATCTCTAAATAGAATCTCTTTCCCTTTCTATCCTTCTCCGCCACCGCGGTGTCAATTCCCCTAGAGTGCACTCATTTCCCCGTACTTCCTACATTCCACTTCCTAGGAAAACAAAGGTTCAGGCAACATTCCATTCAGAGATGTCAGCTAACATTTGGTCTCTTGAAATCGTATGTACTAGTACTTAGAAATACAACATATTTTTTAAATGATTAATTTTTTAATTACAGATTTCACACATAATCTGTTGATTGGCTAAGGACTCACTGACTACTATTAAGCTTGTTAGTGAGAGATGGGTCGAGGGCTGGCCTACTGCTGCTTTAGTAGAAGGAGCTGTTGTTCAAAAAAATTCTTTTGAGTAGTATCCTTATTTTTTCTTTTTTTCAGAGCAACCGAAACAACCCACAATTCAATTTCCTTTGGAGCCAGTAACTTAAGTTACGATGGCAATTGATTTACTTTAAAAATATAGATTTGCTGGCTTCCTTTCAGACTTATTACATCAAAATCTGCAAGATCTGGATCGCAGAGTTTTATGTTTTTAACACCTTTCCTGGTAACTATGGCATTGCAAGCCCAGCTGTCCTCCACCAGGGACCCCTGGAACCCGAACAATGCTCATCAAGATCTGACCAGCAGCAAGAAGTCAGAGATTGATTTCTGTGTCTGTGAAGTGACACAAATGCTATACATATTCCCTCAGACCTTCGCCTGTCCATGGCTTTCAGGAGCCTTAGTGCATTCGCAGCGCAGGACTCAGGCCGAGAACTCAATCCCGTCCATCTGAATAGTAGATGTCTGTAAGATACTTCCACTTTATATCTCATCAGAGCCCAACAGTGCTGAAGACAGAACGGCCGTGCACTATTCTGTCCTTTGCTGATGGAAACAGTCTACGGAGGTAGGAATATGGCGCAGCGACAGAGCGCTTACCTGGAATGTCTTATGCCCTGGGTTCAGTCCCCAGCACTTCAATAGCAGCAACAAAACAAAACCAAAACCAGCGAGAACCTAGTAAACAGCCCAGCTTTGATTCATAGAAAAAAAGATTTCTCGCAGGTGAAATGTTAAGTGCCTTGCTGGTTGAGGACGGTAGCTTAGAGTACTACACTTCCGTGTCTATATGGACTTCTTTCTGACCATCATTAAGGAAAAATATAAAACCAACAGGACGAGACTTCGTTTTTCTCATATGTTTCCTAGAAGAACTATATAAACACAATTTAAGGAAGTAAGCTTTGAATTTCACATTGGTTTAAATACTTTGATTCCACACAACATGATAGTACATGGTTGTAATCTCAGCACTTTGGAGGCTGAAGCAGGAGGCTCTGCTGTTCAGGGTTATCCTCTGCTACATAGCAAGTTTAAGGCCAACCTGGCCTACACAAAAGAATCCCAGTCTTAAACAAACAAAACTAAAACTAAAACTCGTAAACTTTAAAGCCAAGCATAACCACCTAGTTTGAAATCCCATCTGTGTTGGGGAAGCAGGATGATCGAAACTTCCAGGTCTGTCTAGAGCAGTGGTTCTCAACCTTCCTAATGCCTGCGACCCTCTAATATACTTCCTTGTGTCATGGTGACCCTTAACCATAAAATTATTTCATGACTGTAATTTTGCTACTGTTATGAATCATAATGTAAGTGTCTGATATGTAGGATATCTGACATGTGACCCTAAAGGGATTGTGACCCACAGGTTGAGAATCACTGGTAAGAACGGAGCATTGAGAGGGAGCTCAATCCCCAGCAGTTAAATACCCAATAGGTAATTTTTTTAATAAATGAAATTTCCTTTTTATTATTATATAACCACCTGTAACTGTACCAAGGTAGTACCATGCACCACCAAAAGAGCTAGTTACACAGTGTCTCCAGGCATGCAAATGAGCAGTCTTTCCCAGCCTCGGGGGATAGAATGAGGTTCTAGGACTGGGCTTGGCTGATGACATGAGTGGTACATACTACTCCCGGGCATCTCCCCAAGGGTCAGCTGTATTTTGTCATTCTTTTTTCTTTCTGTTTTTGTTTTGATCTTGTTGAAGACAACAAACTAACTCCTTTAAAATATTTTCTTTCTTAAAAATATGCTTTTAATCGACATGGAATTACATTACTTTCCTCCCTCTAGTCCTTCTCAGCACCTTCTCTCAAACTCATCCGGTACCCTCAACTCTCCAGTTGATTATTATTAACACACACACACACACACACACACACACACACACACACACACACACACACACACACATACACAAACACACACAACCTGATGAGTTTGGTTTTTTTGTTTGTGTGTATGCAGTTTCAGGGCTGACCACTCTGCACTGGACAAACAGTAAGGGGGCTCATCCATGGGAGAAGCTAACTGTCCTTTTCCAAGTGGTCATTTGTTGCCTGTAATTCTTTGTCTAGGGATGAGACCTTATGTAATTTCCTTTTTCACACTGACATGTTCATAAATATTACAGCTGGTCAGGTCTTGATAATTCAGCCATTTCTAGGACAGACTGTTTCATAGTGGAGCTCCTGGTCCTCTGGCTCTTAACACTCTTTCTGACCCTCTTCCATGATGCCCCCCTGAGCCACAGACACAAAAACAGCCATAGGACTGGGTACCAGTTCAAAGTCCCACTCTTGGTACAATTGCCTCTGCTGTTTCCGTAGGAAGAATTACAATTCTGGTTATGGCCAGGAGGTTGTCCTTCCTCCTGATTATCACCTCTCAAAACAAGCATGTTTCCTGGTCTTTTTGCCCTGCTGTGATTTCATCCAATACCAAAAGATACTTAAGACTTATGTTCTCAAAGTTAATTTTGGTTACAGCCTAAGCCTGGAATCATGCATCTACTCTTTTTTTGGCCATAACTTCTTCATTTTACAAACTTACTAAGTTTCTTCATTTCAGCCATTGTGCAATAGCTAGAAATAAACAAGTGTTACCTGAGATAGATTTGTATCATTAGGGGATTTAAACTGGAAAAAAGATTGGCAAAATTCTTCCATGAGTGATAAGCTTAAAGGATTTGGGGTTTGAAGCCCTACAGTGTTGTTGGCTTTTTTTACTCTTTGAGTCTTTTGGGGGCCCTGTACCTTGGTCCCGAATAAATACACAGAGCTAAATTTACTATTACTTATAAATGCCCTGCCTTAGCTTGGCTTGTTTCTAGCCAGCTTTTCTTAAATTATCTATCTACTTTTTGCCTCTGGGCATTTATCTCTCTCTATTCTATATACCTTTATTTACTTCTTATTCCATGGCTTGCTGTGTAGCTGTGTGGCTCATCCCTGACATCCTCTCTCCTTCTTTTCTTTCTCCTCCATTTCTTCTTCCCAGATTTTTCCTCCTCTTCATCTCTCTGTCTGACAGTCCCAACCTATCCTTTTCTCCTGCCTAGCTATTGGCTGTTCAATAGCTTTACTAGACTAATCAGGTGTTTTAGAAAGGCAAAGTAACACACCTTACAAAGTTAAACAAATGCAACATAAAAGAATGCAACACACCTTTGCATCATTAAACAAATGCTCCACAGCATAAATGAATGGTAACATATCTTCAACTAATATTCTACAACAGTACAGTCTGTTGTAGTAACATATCTTCAACTAATATTCTACAACAGTACAGTCTGTTGTAGTACACCTATGCTGCAGTCACACAAAGCAGCCCTGGAGAACATGTAAGTGCCATGTGCCCAGATTTGAACAAAATTTTAAGGGTGGACTCTGAAATGCCTATTTCATATAATTTCATGTATCACAAGTATTGTTCTTATTTTGATTATTCTCAGCAGTTTCTTTAGTCTTAATTTTCAGGTCCCACAAAAGAATGTGGCAGGCCTGATTTTGCCCATGGGCCATAGTTTACCAACTCTTTGCATTGAAGAAATTCAGATATTTACAAAAAACCATTCCACCAAACACACAGAGGCATACTGAGGAGTGCTACAAAGAGCAGGTCTGTATAGTGAGTAACCCAAAGGGCCCTGTGTTGAAAGGAGATAGGTGAATGCCTGATATAGAGAACTAAAAGATAAAGGAGAATTATATCACCTTTTTTAGTCTTAAATGGCCTGAAAACACTAGCCAAAAATTTTCCTTGGCAGTCAGTAACTTTTTTTTGTTGTGGACCTCCTACAACCAACCCTGTCTTTTAGCCCTGGGTCTGCGTCTCAGTGCATCTCTCTTTTTTTCTGCTGTTTCCATTGCCACAAAAGCAACATTAATGTGTGAATGGCAGAATCACAGTCAGTACTTCCATCAAGCCAGCTGCTGCAATGCATTTTTATAATGCGTTTTAATGGACTAAACGATAATGAGGCTGAATTTTGTGAAACTCTTTTGTTTTATTGAGACACTCTCTCACTATGTAGCTAGGGCTGGCTTTGAATGCATCTTCCTCTTTCCTCCAGCTCCAGAGCTTGGGAATTACAAATAGGAGCCACCAAACTGTTTTCCTGTGGGATTTTAAAGAAGATTAATCTGTACATTTTTCTTTATATTTAGAGACCATCAACAGATTTTTACTTTTGCTTTTATTTCTTTCTCTTATTGGGTAGTAGACACTAACAAAAACTAATAATTGAAATCAAGATTTACCGCATAACAGATCAAAGAAACAAAATTGACTGTACCCTACCCTCCTCAACTAATAATCAGGGGAAACATGCATACTTCTTTTCTCCTTCCTTCCTTCCTTCCTTCCTTCCTTCCTTCCTTCCTTCCTTCCTTCCTTTCTTCCTTCCCTCCTTCTGTTTGTTTCTCTTTCTTTGTGAGTGTGTGTGTGTGTGTGTGTGTGTGTGTGTGTGTGTGTGTGTGTCTTTCTTTTTTGAGACCAGGTCTCACTGGGTAGCCCTGGCTGCTGTCCTAGAACTCCCTCTGCAATCCAGGCTGGCCTCCAACTCACAGAGATTGGCCTGCCTCTGCCTCCTAAATGAGTACTAGAATTAATGGCATGTGCCTCCATGACTGACCATTAATTTTTATTCTTAGAGTTTAGGTGCTATGTTATAAGAACTATGGTCACCTTCAAAGCTGAGCAGGGCAGAGAAATAAGGAGTCTTATGGTTCACATGGGTCAGCCACAATGTTTCTTTGCAGAAGTAAGTCTATAACAACATGGACTTTCCCAAAGTAGTCATGTATGTTTCTAACTAGGGTTGTTATGGATTCGTTGGAATGTGCTCTTATGGTACAAATGTCACTGCATATTTTAGTCTTCAAAAAATAAGGACCAGGTATACATTCAAGGCAACTAAAGGCAGCTGTAAAGTTGATCTAAAATTCAGCAAACTGAAATAGGCAATTTTGCTGAACATAGCTGTTGGCACAGGAACTGAGGTATCTTTTTAAAATCTGTATTTATTTATTGATTCACAATTATGCACACAGACACACATACACAGCCTTTGGCCTTTGATCATATCCCTCCCATCATCCTCTTGTCCCCTCCTCTCCCACTGAGCCTCTTCTTCCCAATAAGTGCCCCAAACCCCCACTTCTGCATTTGTTGTTGTTGGCTTTTGTTTAGTTTTGGTGACCAACTGTTTTAGGATGAGCATAGGTGGGGATTATATACCTGAGCAAGAGCAACTTTCCAGTGGCCACAGTACCGAGGAAAAGAACTCCCTCCTCCAGTTAACTACTTATAGCTACTCAAGATGGGGTGGAGCTTTATGAGCTCTTCTCAATCCATGAAGCGATGTTGATGGACCCAGACTGAGATATCTTTACTGATGTGGCTGACATTAATTTGTATCATGTTTTAAGACCCATGTTTTCAGGCACTTAAAAAAATTTGATTCAGGATCTCCTGTGTTGCCCACACTACCTTCCAACTCCCAACCCTTTTGATTCAGTCTCCCGTGTGCTGGAATTACAGGCATGTGCCACCATGCTGGGTTCATCTTTGCACACATTATTTAATTTTTATAACAAAATATATAGCCAGACAGCTGCTGAATTATAGTGGTTAAGAGCAGAAATTTTTTTTTTCTAAATTGCTATAGTTCAAAGACTGGCTCAACCAACTGTTAGCACAACCATAGGCAGTAATGTAATTTTCTGTCCCTCAGTTTCCTCACCTTCGAGCTGAAGTAATTCTCTAAGGTCATGAAGATTTTAGGACATGAACAATACTTAACACAGGGACCAGGATGTCACAACACTAAACACAAGGTAATGTCTATTATTCTCACTTGGGGGAAGGAACTGAAATCCAAATTGTTTTCTCTTCCAAATTTGACTAGACATCAAAGGAGAAAGCAGAGAATTTAACTCTCTCTGACTCTAGAGTCCCTGTAGTTACCAACTGCATAACCTCCAGGACTAGCACCCTTGACATTCTTATCTATAATTAATTTACTCTGAGGCAAGCCAAAGGAAATCCTTGCTAAGCATACAATGTGGGGTGTGTTCATATAGTTATGGAGAATTATTTTTAGTCACAATCGCAAACAGGAAGAAAAAAACCACTATTAATGTGTGTAACTTTGGTATAAAATTGCCAAGATCTGAAACCTACATGTTGTTTGGAAATGGTAACCATGAGCAGCACCTATTCTTTGTGTCCTAGGGAGAGATATTTAAAACAGATTCATCTGGACTAATATCCTTTCTTATGAGAATTAATTACTAGGGTATAATTGCAACTAAACAACAACAATAACAAAATGATTCAATGCATAATTCTTGAGTCTTAAACAAGGGTGCTTTGTCATGTCATGTGTCTTTATATGTGCTTAAAGTTCATGAACTCCTGGGATTTATGTATGAAATTAAGAGTATATACATTTAATTGTGTCTTCTTTGGAGAGAAACCTTGAAGATCATTAGATTTTCTTAGGAGTCATTGGTCCAGAAAAGCCCAGGAACCATTGCTTTAGCCTGAAGCCTTTCCTTCCAGTTCAGTTATAATGAAGTTTCTCCAAAAACCCACTGCTCTGAGATAGGCTCCTATTCTGTTTTCTACTCTGGACACTAGTCCTGTATCGGGTCATTCAGGAGGGAAGGAGAATGTATCTTAGAATAAAAACACCCAATACAGTGTTTCACATGTCGGTTAGACAGATGGCTACATCTAGGTTGTGATGAAGGAAGATGCAATACAGAAGCAGTCAACTGTAGCCCGCACCTGTTCTTGTAAGTAAACCTTTATTGGAACAAAGCCAAGCTCATTAATTTTTCTTTCTTTCTTTCTTTCTTTCTTTCTTTCTTTCTTTCTTTCTTTCTTTCTTCCTTCCTTCCTTCCTTCTTTCTTTCTTTCTTTCTTTCTTTCTTTCTTTCTTCCTTTCTCTCCCTCCCTCCCTCCCTTCCTTCCTTCCTTCCTCTTCCTTCCCTCTCTCCCTTCCTTCCTCCCTCCCTCCCTCCCTCCTTCCTTCCTTTCTCTTCCTTCCTTCCTTCCTTCCTTTCTTTCTCTTCCTTCCTTCCTTCCTTCCTCCCTCCCTCCCTCCCTCCCTCCTTCCTTCCTCCCTTCCTCCCTTTCTTTCTTTCTTTCTTTCTTTCTTTCTTTCTTTCTTTCGTATTACCTACTTCTATGTGCTTGTCAGAAGTGAACAATTACCCAGTAGGTGAGGCATCCCCCTTTCATACTTTTCACTTATTTCTTTGGAACAGGCATCTCTCCCTGAAGCTGGCTCTCACATTGTCTAGGGCTGCAGCCAGTGAGCCTCAGCAATTCTTCTATCTTGCTTCTTTTTTGGAGTTGGTGTTACAGGAGCGCATAGAACACTTGACTTCTTACAAAGGTTCTGGGATCTGAACTCTAGTCCTCCATGATTATGAAGCATGCACTCTTAATTGCTGAGCCATCTCTCAGTCACTCAACATATTTCTATGTTCATTTTTGATCTGCAAGATCAGAGTTGAGTGGTGATGACAGAAGATATGTGGTTTAAAGTCTAAAACATTTGCTACTTGGTCCTTTGAAGAAAACATTTGATATAGATAAAAGGACTTGCACTGGGTGGAGACAGAGGTGGCTGGCGCATGCCTTTAACCCCAGCACTCTAGAGACAGAGGTATGGGAATCTCTGTGAGTTTGAGGCCAGCCTGATCTACAGAGTGAGTTCCAGGACAACCAGGGCAACACAGAAAAACTCTGTCTCAAAATACCAAAAAAAAGAGAAAAGATCAGGATGAACTTGAAGTCTGGTTCCACTATTACCACCATTATCTGGCACAAAAATCATCAGTTTTTGAGTTTATTTATTTATGTATTTATATATTTATTTATTATGTGTGTGTGAATGCCTATAATATGGTATAGGTACAGAAACCTGAGGAGAACTTGTGGGAGCCAGTCCTCATTCCACTATGTGGTTACCAAGTTCAATCACTGGGCATCGGGTATGCTGGCAAGTACCTTTACCTGTTAATCCAGCTTGCCAGCCAGCACTTGCTTTTAGAATCCCAGTTTTTCATGGCTAATGTGAAGATGGCTTCTATTCCTTCTTTTCATAACTATTATCAAAATCAAGTATAATTTATCTAAGAATAGAATATACATTATTATATTAGTAACGAGACACTATCATTATTCCTAAATTAGTTGTATATGGTGACACAGATGATGTCTAAGAGAGGGCTCGGGAAATTATCACTTAAAAACACTGATCTTATTAGCAATTACCTAGTAAATACCCCCTAAAATTGTTTTCATTTTGTGTGATTTTCTCTCCAAGGCAATTAATACCAAGTGTTGAATTTTTTTGAAGAAAAACCCATGAAATTTTCAGTGAGTAGAAACTGGGCAGTGGTGACTCAAGCCTTTAATTCCCAGCACTCAGGAGGCAGAGGCAGTTAGATCTCTGAGTTCAAGGCCAGCCTGGTGTGCAGAGTGAGTTTCAGGACAGCCAAGGTTACACAGAGAAATTCTATCTCAAAACCAAAGCCAAAACAAATCAAAAAACAAACAAAAAATCAGGGAGTGGAAGTAACAAACATCTAAATAATTTTTTTTTCATGTAATTATCTATTCGAGTGAGACTTTGGATTTAGTTTAAGATTTGCTGTTACTGTTAGAGACTGGCGATGTTTGAAGTAGTATGGATTATGTAATATAAACTCTGTGATTTATGTAGCCTTTGAGAAATTCTCAGCTTATGCTTTTTAAAAACTTGTATTTGACTTCATTCAATAAGTTCTTAAAATTTAAAAAGAAAACAAAATGTTATATATATAACTTTTTATAAGGAAGGAAATAAATGCTTTAACCATAATCTCATAGAACCAGTTAAAGCTAACAAGACGGTTCAAGGCTTCCTTTAAAAGTTAATTTTTACCCCCTTTGTTTCCACTTAAGCATTATTGGAGAAATTGAATTCACATTTTTTTGTCTTCTGGTGAGTTATGGAATGATATAATTTAGCTTCAATGAAAAAAGTGGTGTTGTTTCTAAATATTTGTCCTGAGGCTAAGTAATTCTTTGAGTTACAATCTTCATCTGTCAGAATAGGGATATGAAAAGACAAAGTCAGAAAGGAAAGACAACCTCTTGGACACTAAGACACAATCTGGAGCACAGGGTACATGCCAATTTTTTATTTTCTGAAACTAACTTATTAGTTTGATTTTTAACTAGATTTTTCTAGGCAATGAAGCTACATGCACTAAACGGTTTTAGTAACCAGTTTGCTATACAGGATGCCAGTACAGTGTGTTGGAACAATGAAGATGAAGTCTGGATTCTGGCTCCAGTTTGAGAAATGTTCTGGAGGGTAGTTAAAAGAGGGCAGGGGAGCCACTCTCAAAAACTGACCACTCTCAGCTGAAATAGATGGTACAGGAAAGCCTTCAGAGCTCTAGCAAGGCACTGCTGCCCAGTGATTAAGCACCAATGACATCTTACCTGTAATCCATTCATTGCAAGAGGCAAGCCTTGAGGAATGTGCAGGTCTAGCTTGTGTTGGGTGTCCATCTCTCCACTATGGGAAAGGCAGAGAACTTTGATTAGGATGGATATCTAGTTGGAGACTAAACCCACACAGACACCATTCACCAAAATCAATCCATATTCTGTTAATAAAAGGATAGGGAAATGAAATCTGTGAATCCCAGTGACATTTACAAGACAACCATGACAATTCAGGAGGTTAAATAGTAAAGGAATCAACACTTTTCAAATGCTTATCACAGGCATTTACTGCCCCTGTAAAGAGGAGAAATAGAAGCTTCAGTTATGTCTCTTCTAATTGGTAAGAATCAATGAAAATATACAACATCAAAGGGAAAAAAAGAAAAACAAAAATAGCTTCCTTTCCCTTCTACTAGAAGCACAGATTCTGTTGCCTGAAATAGAAACTATCTCCATACAGTCAGGCAGGTATTCCTGCATTCACTCCCATTCCTAGCCGGCTATTCAATTAAACTACAGGGCAGCTACATATCTGCTGTAGGAGCATCATTGAGGAAACACAGTACTGGGTTCCACCATTACTACCTACTTTCTGCATTCATATAGATTCAGGAAGTTCTCTGCAATGCTTAAGTATGACAGAGGCATCATGGGAATACTGGGCATGCTTATGTCCACCAATATCTGTTTATCGCATTTTGTAGCATTGGAAAATTAGGGTCACAAAGACAAGACACTGTAAGTGCATGTGCAGGTAGAACACTTGCTGTTCTGCAAATTAGGAACTGAAGATTTCTTCTACTCCATCCATTTATAACAACAGAGCCTTGGCAATGGAATATCAGGCTTTAGAGAACATTAGCCAGTTTCCCTCCAAGCTCAATAAAGATATCTTGACAAACACCAAGCAGGAAGTAAGTGAATCAGTAATAACTCCGTTTACTAACTGTGAGAAGCAAGCTCCTTCCTGTTAACCTATGAGGAGAGTGAAATGTGGCCCATAGAAAATAGTAAAGAATAAGACAATGCTATATCTAAAGTTAACGAGTTATGTTAGCATTTTTTTTTTTTTATGTGTGTGTGCATGGGGTGTGAAGCCATGTACAGAGAGAAAGACCCAGAACATATAGGGACAGCCCATCCTCTAAAAATGGCCCATTGAAGGATCCAGAGAATACAGCAGAAAATGACTTGGCATGAGAAAACTCTGCCTTTTACAGAATCTGGCATTCACGACTGCTTTTGCTGTCTGTCCTGCTGACTCAAGCCCTTTGCTTCACAGTTGCCACAGTTCTTAGGCTGGTGCTTTGGGACCCCTGCGTCAACCATTTCTGGCCTTTCTCACATCAGGCTCTGTGTAGGGTTTTATTGGGTTGACGACGAGCCCCCTCAAGTGGGTCCATATGCCAACCCTGGCTTTACTGCCACTTTCCCCTGATCCTTTACTCGGAGTTCCAAGCCTTTGCAGACTTTTAATCTGGGTTCCTGTGGCTCTTCCCCCTTGGCGGCTGGTGGCCTAATAGCCTTCTTTCTCCCCGTGGCTCTGCTTCGTCGCCTTGCTCTGAAGCAGATGCTCTGGCTCCTTCCACAATGCACACTGCCAGTTCCATGGCATTTTCTTGCTGCTTTTGGCTGTAACTCTCAACTTTTCAAGGCCCAATTGTAAGACACCATGTGGGACAGATCCAAGGAGAGGGGTGTGGAGGATGATGGGGGGCGGGTACAGAAACTCTAGAAGATGGGAAATGAGGCTGAATTTATTGTCAAGGCAAAAGGATCATTCTTTTTCTTGGTTGTGACATACTTCAGCGTCAATTGGCTAACAGGAACACTTTCCCCCAGGTGTGGGAGGGATATTTCTTAGTGCAGGGTCTTTTAAAGGGATGAAATTTGAGGTGTCTGTTTGGGAAGGCTACTGCTGCCTGCCTTCATATCACTTTCCAGGTGTTTTCAACTCCTCCTTCAGTACCCATGTCCTCAACTTTCTCTTTAGAATATGGGCCATTTAATGTCAAAACAGAATTAAGATATTTTAATGTGTTGGTTTTCATTTCCTCTCTTCTTCCATCCTCTGACCTCAGAGGCAGTAATTTCTTCTATGAAACACAGTATGGCACAGATGATGGCTCAGAAATTACAAAAAATGTGCTCACCAGTGACCCATGGCAACTCTGAGAAACAATGGTTATTACCCATGATTACCATTCAGCAAAGTGAGCAAGAGAATAGGTCATTGCTGAGTGCTGTGGGAGCAGTTAAGGTGGAGTGATGATCACACCACATTGTTAGCTGTACCCCATTCCTGGGTTATAGATCCATGCCAATGGTTAACAAGCACAGGGAATTCTGTCTCTCAAGGTTAGTTGGCAAAGTCTGGAGACATTTCAATTTGCTGGAGTTGGAAAGGGTTGTACGTGTTGGCATCCATGGCTCCACACAGAGGCCAAGGATGATGCTCAAACCTCCCACATTGCACAAAGACAAACATATCACAAAGAGTTACCCAACTCTAGGGATCTGTGATGGCAAGGTCAATACCCAGTCACCTATAGCTGCTAAGACCCACTTGGTAGTCCCTTGGAAGGCATTTTCTCCATTAACTAAATAATCTGTTACATAGTCCTTAAGCCTAAAAGCAAATCCTTTTTTTTTTTTTTTTCATAAGAAACCAAGTTATTTACCTCACAGTTTTAGAAGTTTAAAAGCATGGTGCCTGTATCAGCTCAGCTCTGATGAGGGTTTCCTCTCTGCTGTCACCTCACAACCAATAGCAATGGTGGAAATGTATGCAGAAGGAAGTGATAATTGCTCTACCCAGGAAGCCAAAGAAGACTGCCTGGGGCCAGGCTGAGGGTTTTATAACAACCATTTAGAGGGAAACCCAGATAGAGACAACTGCCAGTTGCAGGGAGTGATATGCTTGCCTCTCCAAGGCAGCAGTACTCATGATCTAGTAACAGTCTCATTGATGCCAGCCTATCACAATGCAGGAGACAGGGCCACCATGCAACTCACACCATGACAATGAGAAAACTTGAGTCACTTCTAAAGGCAGAGGCAAGCTGTTACTCTGTTGTGCCACAGTGTATCCCTCATTGTCTTTCCATTACTCCTTGGGGCCTCCAATGGCTTCTTCCTAGCTTTCCAGGTGTATTTTAAGTTGGCTCCTAACTCAAATAGAAACTGGAAAATGCTATGGTTTGAATTTCTTCCCCCAAATTCATGTTTTGGAAGCTTGGCTCCCAATATGATGGTCTTAAGAGTTGGTGGGCCTTTGTGAGCTGGGTATTGCTGTAGCTGGGGTCTGAAGTGTGTTATTAATGTCCATGTAGTAAAGGTTTGATTCCCTGACTGGAGTGACTGGGAAGTTCTGGAGCTCATGTGGAGGCTGGGGCTAAAGGGGAGTGCTGGAGCCTATCAGGAGGCCATTAGGTTCTCTGGAGGTATGCCTTTGCAGGGGACCTTAGCTCCGGGTTTTGTTCTTCCTTTTAGCTGCCTGATCATGAGGTGAGAGGTTTTTCTGTCACATGTTTCCACTTCACTGTGCCACAGGGCCACTCAGTTGTGGAGTGAAGCTTTTAAAACTTTGAGCCATATAAAGCTTTTCTCTTTACATGATTATCATCTTGGACAGAGAGCCCTGGGGAGGAAGACAAGCTTTGTGGGTAGAATCGACATCATTCTTACATCCAGGTTAAATCTTGAATAGGTGAGTGATGATAAAGGGAAGCTACCTCATGTTCCTGGCTGCTTCTCTACCTGGCTGTATCTTTCTTCTTCATTGTGATGTTGTGATTTTCACACCAGCGGCTCTTGGCAGATGCTGGTTCAATGCCACTTGGGTTTTCTAGCCACTAGAATCGTGAGCTAGATCAACCCATTTTCTTTGTAACGCATTTAGACACAGAAACACCACACAGACGAAGACAATGAAAGGAAAGGAAAAGTATATAGAATGTCTACTTCATAATTTCCTTGATGTTTCACCATGCATTACCTGTGTTATGATTTGAATGCGAACTGTTCAACCCAGCTTCATGCTTTAAATATTTATTCCATAGTTGTGACACCATTGTGCTATTTATTCATTTACTAGCACCTAGGATTGAATGTAGGGTCTCACATATGCTAGACAAGCACTGCACTACTGAGCTATATCCCCAGCCCACCGTGGCACTGTTTTGAAGGCTATAGTGTTGGGGAATATTATTTTAATAATATAATATTATTAAATATAATATAATATTATTATTATATGTTACTTTTGTTTATGTTGCATTTGTTTAACTCTGTGGAGCTGTGTTACTGTGCCTGTCTAAAACATTTGATTGGTCTCATATAGAACTGGCCAATAGCAAGGCAGGAGAAAGGATAGGAAGGGCTAGTAGGCAGAGAGAATATAAGAGAAGGACCCGGAGAAGGAGGAGGGCTCCAAGGTCCAGCCACCCAGCCACACGGAAAGTCGTGGAGTAAGAGTAAGATTTACAGAAGTAAGAGAACAGGAAAATCTCAGAGGCAAAAGGTCGATGGGATAATTTAAGTTAAGGAAAGCTGGCAAGAAACAAGCCATGCCAAGGTTGGCAATCATAATTAAGAATACGCCTCCATGTATGATTTCTTTAGGGGGGAGATGGGTGGTGGGCCCCCCAAAAACAAACAACAACACCATTGTGTTTGTAGGGAGTTGTACCTTGCTGGCAGAAGTAAGTCACTAAGGCTGGCCTTTTGGTCTCCTCTCTGTCCCTCATGAACCTTGTCTATCATGACAGATGAAAATATCCCTCAAATCATGGATCAAAATAAACTTTTCATCTCCTAAGTTATTCCTGTCTGTTTTATTGTTTGTTTGTTTGTTTGTTTGTTTGTTTATTGTTACAGAGGTAACTAGCACACCTCCCTTCACCAGGCCTCTGCCCAGGCCACCTCATCCTCACCTCTGCTTGCTCTTCAGATACCATGTTCTGCACATTCACTCCCGAGGTTCAAAAATGGGTCCCATGACACTTTGAGTAGTTAGTCATCTCAGGCACAGAGACTCCTTGGTTATGTGCTGATATTAAATCAATTTCATTGTTTGGTATCTAGAGTATATTCATCTCTATTTTATCAACATCACCTCAATGGGGTTTTTTTTGTTGTTGTTTTTAAGAGTGTTTGCTGTAGTCCAGGTTTGCCTTGAGTTCCCTAAGCACAGCAGAAAATGATCCTGTATTTCTGATTTTCTTCTGCCTCCTGAGTGTTGTTTGGCACTTTTCCTCTGGAGACAAGACACAAACATATGATTGTATGGAAGTCCAACTTGGTGAACAAATGCACTATTGGAGTTTGGAACAGGAGGTAGTGAGGGGTCAGGTACAGGGCTATGGGTGAGGGTCAGGTGCAGGGCTATGGGTGAGGGTCAGGTACAGGACAATGGGTGAGGGTCAGGTGCAGGGCTATGGGTGAGGGTCAGGTGCAGGGCTATGGGTGAGGGTCAGGTGCAGGGCTATGGGTGAGGGTCAGGTGCAGGGCTATGGGTGAGGGTCAGGTGCAGGGCTATGGGTGAGGGTCAGTGCAGGTATGGTGAGGGTCAGGTGCAGGGCTATGGGTGAGGGTCAGGTGCAGGGCTATGGGTGAGGGTCAGGTGCAGGGCTATGGGTGAGGGTCAGGTGCAGGGCTATGGGTGAGGGTCAGGTGCAGGGCTATGGGTGAGGGTCAGGTGCAGGGCTATGGGTGAGGGTCAGGTGCAGGGCTATGGGTGAGGGTCAGGTACAGGACAATGGGTGAGGGCCAGATACAGGACAATTGGTGAAGGGTCAGGTATATGGCTATGGGTGAAGGGCTACCTACAGGAGCAGGAACAACTCAAGTCTGGCATGAGTGATGATTTACAAAAGCTGCAACCCCAGAGCTCTCTGCCAGCTTGCCAACAGTTGACACCTCCAAAACCGTTCCCCAATCTGGTCAGAGCTGACCCCTCAGTAGTGGTTCGCTGCATCTGTAACCTCAGGAAGGGGCCTTATAAGTCCTGTCAATTTCAGCTTCCTGGGTTTATAAGACTGTTTACCTCTTCAGTCTCAGGAGCTTCCTTCCAGGATACAGTGTTTCTCCTTGGGTGGAAATTGCTTCATAATACCCGAGCTAGGATTACTGATGTGTACTGCTGCCTCTGTGTATCCGGTACTGGGGACCCTCATACCTGCTGCACAAACACTCTACTACCTGACCTGTGTCCTCAGTCCGGTGTCAGTTCTTATGCATACATGCTGTGGAGATTAGGAGAAACCGAGTGTGACATGTCCATCTGTATGCCTAGCACTTTGTTGGCTGAGGAAGGAGCAACACCCTGTCTCCAAAACAAACAAACAAGCTAAGTAAGATCCAGAGAAATAATGCCTTTGAATCATCACCCTTGAGACACAAGGAAAAAGGGTGAGATAAAGTTCTTCATAATTACATTTATCATTTTTAGAAATAGGTTTGATTGTGATATGACTGAAGAAGGTGTGATGGTATTATGATTACTGGTGTAGGGACTGATGTGGGCAGACAGGATCACCAGGTGATGGACTGGCCCTGCTTCAGCCAGCGTTTAGCTGTGTGGTGTAACACAGAATGTGGCCTGCAGACCGAGTACTCTTGTTTTCTGGAATCTGGTTTGCTTTTAATTTTGGTTGTCTCCAAGAACTGCCCTATTTTAATAATTATGGTAATTCTGATATATGCTGGTATACTTGTATGTGTGTATTAGATGGAAATGATCCTTTTCTTCAAATTTGGGGAGAATCAAAGTAGCTCTGCCCTGATGAGAAGTTGATGCAGAGTTCAATGCCCTGGGGCGCATAGCCTGCCTTCCGTTCTCTGAGATTCTATACATACTTTCTGTAAGCTCCTCCACAACCAGGCACTTTGGATTCTGTGTGTTAATACTGTTCACCACATGAAAGGAAGGGATCCCTGTAGGTGCTGAGGGCATACTGACCACAAGATATGAAATTAGCATACTATACAAGCTCTGCAGTTTCTGGTCACTTACACTGTTTTCCTTGGCCAAGGTATATCTGGTCTGTTTATCAATACTAACAGGATCATGGGAATAGTACCTCATAGGGGATCAGAAAGATGTCCCTGCTTTGCCAGTATTCGGCTCTGTGGCCTTAGACAAGCTACATTAGTTTACACCTTCATTTCTCATCTGAGGACTGGGGGAGAGAGTCTCAAAGCCTTTGGGGAAGACCTTCAGAAGCAAAACACTTCGTGACTTCTGGTTGAATGGACATTTCAATAGATATGATAGGCATGGATACTAATGGAGTAGGAAAGAACTTATATAAATCCTCAGTTACATTTGATTTGTACTTACTAAGAACCCAAACCACAAGAAAATTGGCTTCCCTTAAATGTTCATCATCTTAAACATCCTTGAAGACATTGTTTAAAGTCATGTTCTCTGTGTTCACCAATGAGAATTTACAGAGTACAGTGCTTTCTAGAATCTACCCATTATGATTGCAAAAATAAATTATTTTCTTGTTTATAAATGAGAGAAGTGCTGTGACATTTACATGAGGCACTTCAAAGTCTAACACAGGAAAGGCAGGATGTGGTTCTGTCTGTTTAAAACTGTTTAACTTCCGAGGTCCACAGTGATATGAATACCAAAAGGGATGGTCTCCTGGAAGAAGAGAAACTTTTGCTGGTTGGCCTAATGAAATAAAAGTCCACATTAGTTAGACTGAAGTCAAAGACAGCCCCATCACAGCTGCTGCGCACTGATGAGTCCCTCCGCTGGATCGCCTCCAACCCGAAAGGGCTGTGCACACTGTGTCCACCATGTGTCCTCTGCAAACTTTCTGTGTGAGAAAGCTCAGCCAGGCTTCTTAGCTAAGCTGCGACCCAAAACCTGCTAGTGATTTGGGTTTCCATGTTTTCTGAGGATGCGCTGCTTTGAGGTACATTGTCCATTGTCCAGAGAGCTATCAGAAATGATGGTGTGATGAATGTTTTAGCAAAGTTGGGTCACATTTTATTGAGTGGTTTTGTGTCACTGAGCATCATCGCTTTGCAATGCAGACTGCTTTTTGTTATTGTTGTAACTTTAAAATCAGAGCAAAAGACTACAAAGTACAGTTAAACACTCCCAGACATTAGGGATAATCTGTCTTTAACAATTTGTACGCATTAGCTGCCTTTTGATAGCCTCTGAAAAAAGCAAAAGCATCATGGGATCGCTTAGAAGAAGAGAAAACTAAATGTCAGAACTGTATGTTTTACACTCAGCTAGAGAAATTCCTGCCTCACAGAAAACACCTACGTTCCAACACCCCGTGTTTGCTTTGAGACTTAGAAAGAGTTAAAACAGCTTCCTTGGCATCAGATATCAGTATAATAGGCTTTTACTGAAGTAATTAAAATTTGTTTATAATTAATACAGATGAATTGGTTTCTGCACAATAATAGTTAGGAGATTAACAAAGGCCACATTTTGGCAACAGGACCACATTCTTTTCCAAGTGCTGTGGGACCTTCTCCAGTGACTGTCTGTCCAATCCGGCTGTTTCTTCAGAGATGCCATATGGCACAGCTATGCGTTTTGACTTCTTTTTTTTTTTCTGAAAAGGCAGCCATATGACATAACTGATCTTTAAAACGTTGTCAGAAGGCATTACCTGGGTAGGCTTCGAGCTGCTTTCCAAAACCTTAGCAAGCACTGGGGCTATTAATTACGAGCAAAAGCAATGTGCACACGCACACCAGACACTTGGCATCCTTTCCTCTCTCGCCATAGCTGATCATCTTGCAAACCATTCTGGCTGGGAAAGCAAGGAGCCATGCACTTATTACGTATTTATTTTTTAAGTCTAACAGTAAAGATAGAATTATTCTACCTTAAAACATGGATTCAATAATTTCATTATGAAGTGTTCGTGCTTTTAGCTCCAACATGTAAATATTTTGCCACCTGTAGGCTTAACACACACACACACACACACACACACACACACACACACACACACACACAAGAGAGAGAGAGAGAGAGAGAGAGAGAGAGAGAGAGAGAGAGAGAGAATTAACACGCTGTTGACAGCTAAAAATCTGATGTTTATATCCTGCATATTCAGTCTGGAGAGCAGAAAAAATATAAATAGCTCAAATATTTTCTTTCTGATTTCCTCAGAAAATCAGGTTGGTTGTTGGGGGTTGGGGAGGCATCCATTTTAAACTTTCAACTTTTGTATAATGCACAGAAAAATTTTCCATTCTCAAATGGTCCATACTGAAATTTGGGGGTACTTTGTAGGCTAGGGAGGGTAAGAATAGAGTAGACATCTGTGACATCGGAGGTTGGTTCAGCCTCTGGGCCATGGGCTCCCCCAAGCCCACTGTGACATGATCTCTTCTGACATCACCCGCTGACTTCTCCACTTGAATCTTAAATTTGCTATGCATAAAACCTAACTCCTTAAAGCTCGCCTCCCTCGACACTCTTTTGCTTATATCAATGTCCAGCCCATCCTCATGGTTAATCACTCATTCGGAACTATGTTTTCTCTTACCCTGTGAGCTCCGAAACTCTCCACTCTTCTGGTCTCTCATTAGCGCTGTTGCTAGCATGCTAGCAGGTGACGCTAGGCATCACCAGCCTCCTGTTCTGTTAGCTTAGCAGTCTTCAGTTGTTGTTGCTGTTTTTTTCCACTCCTGTTTGCCTGGAGTGTTTCCAATACAGCAGCTCCAATAATCGCGTCAAAAATCAAGTTTGGACCATGTCACCTTCTCAGTTCAGACTCCTCCAATGATTTATTAAAATCCTTAGCAGGCCTATGGAACCCTCAGAAGGGTTCTTGTTAGTGTTCTAAATTCACCCCTAAAGCTCTGTGGTGGCTCACTTCTGCTGGGTTACCTTGGCCTCGGTATGGTAGGTATAGCATATGCTTCCTTCTCTGGGCCTCTGGCCTGCTGTTGTTTCTTGAGAGGGTTTAGGGTAGACTCCTGTTGGCTTGTGAACACGGACTGGTAAAGTGTCAGGAGCTGTGCTAGGTCATTGTCAAACAAACAGTGGCTGAGCATGAGCCAAGGTGAGAGCAGTGATGCCAGAGAAACCAGCAAAATCTAACTGTCAGGTCTTCTTATCCCACAGAGACTTGCAAATATTTACCCAAATGCCACCATGTTCTCTCTTGCTGGAATGTTCTGTGAGCACCTCCACACTCCCATTCCATCTTCTCAAACTTCTTCAGGTCCTTCTGCAAGATCTTCTTAGTGAGGACCCTCTGGAATCCTATTCAAATTCCTCTCTTATTATTTCATCACTTTTCCTCAATTTGGCTTATTTACTACTTTTCATTTTAGTGTGTGTGTCCATGCAGTAGGAAGTGGCATGAGAACATGAATGAATTAATATTCTATCAATGCATCTTCCCGTCTGTCAGTACCCAGATCATATCCATCAACATTCTGTCTTACCATATAATGCTTGAAGTGTTAATTAAAAAGCACTGTGTATCTTGAAACTATTTCATCAGAAATAACTTCAATCACAACATAGTTACGGGAATGATATTAACAATGCTTCTTTCCCTCAGAGTCTGTGGTGCTTAATGCTTTGCCGTGTCTCCTCTGTCTCTGCATCTTCCTTTTTTTCTTTTTCATTTGAAATGCACTTTCACTTTTGATCCCAGGTTGGGCTGAAACTCACTGAATAATAAGCCCAGGCTGGCCTCAAGTTTATGGCCAGTCTCAGATTCCTAAGTGTTAAGATTATATACAAACATGAGTGAAGCCTTCTTTAATTTCATCAACTGGGAGGCTGAGACAGGAGGATCTCTGTGAGCTTGAGGCCAATATGAGCTACACAGTGAGTTCAAGTTCAGCCAAGAACTATGAAATGAGACTCTATATCAAACGACAAAAGTCAAAACTGTGCAGCCATGAGCCCTTCATATTCATATATATGTATGTATGTATGTATGTGTACCATTTGAGGCAGTTTGCCTACATCATGAACTTTTATTCCTAAGTGCTCCAGTCAAACACTACCTAAAGTTACTTCAAAAATGGTTACTGTCCTATGTAATCATGGAGTTATGGCCAACACTAGGAAGTGGAAAATTGATGCAATCATTTTCTTAAATACATATTATATTTGAATTCAATGAATGTAAGCAAATCTTTGCTTTTTTGTCCCTGCCCAGTATTCATCATTTTTTAGATAAGCCCTGTCTCTTTTTTTGTGGAGAATGTTGTTTATAAGCCAAATTGTGAGCCCTGGGTTTTTTTCATTGCTACTAAGATATCATTTCCTCTAGGCCTTTCAGCAAACAATAGGAGTAAAGAATGGGATTGCATTTAAAACGTAAGTGGTCTATATTTATATATGCATGTATATATACATGTATATTCATTTGTGTTTTGGAACATATACATATGTGTGTATGATTATATGGTTAGTGACGGTGCATTCTAAGGAAGACAATCTCCATTGTTTTGAAATATCTATTTTTCCATTTAAAAAGATTCATTTTACTTTTAATTATGTATGTATGTGTTTGTCTGTATGTGTGTATGTGTGTCTGAGAACACACGATGGCAAAGGCTAGAGGCATCCTTCTGGAGCTGAAATTACAGGTGGTTATGAGCCACTTAGTGTAGGTGCTGGGACAGAACTCAGGTGCTTTCCAAGAACACCTAGGTGCTGAGCCATCTCTCCAGCCACAGTTTGTTTTTGGAGACAGTGAAATTATCCAGTCTGAGCTGTCTTTGTTCTACTCATCTTCCTCTTTCCAAAGTGCTTCCCAAGCCTCCTGTGCCTGAATGAAAGATGTGAACTACCACACGCAGTCCCCCAGCATTACCTACTTGATTATTTCTTCTTTCTCAGGGAAAACTCTATTTCTCAGTGATATTCCTAGTTTGGTTTGGTTGCCTCTGTAGGTTTCCCCATCATGATCTTGCTCATAGAATCCCTCTTCTCTCTCTTTGACTGGACTCCTGGAACTCTGCCTGGTGTTTTGACTGTGGATCTCTGCATCAGTTACTCGACAAAGGCTATATGATGACACTTAGGGTATTCACTGATCTGATTACTGGGGTAAGCCAGTTCAGGCACCCTCTCCATATTGCTAATAGTCTAAGGTGGGGTCATCCTTGTGGATTCCTGGGAACTTCCCTAGCACCCAGTTTCTCTCTATCCCCATGATGTCTCTCTCTATCATGGTATCTCTTTCATTGCTCTCCCACTCCATCCATGTCCCAGCTCGACCCTCCCATTCCCTTATGTTCTCATCCTCCACCCCCTACCCTCCATTGTCCACCCCTCACCCCCAGTTCACTCATGGAGATCTCATCTATTTCCCCTTCCCAGGCATCTATGTGTCCCTCTTTGGGTCCTCCTTGTTAGCTAGTTTCTCTGGAGCTATGGGTTGTAATCCAGTTATCCTTTGTTTTACATCTAGTATCCACTTATGAGTGAGTACATACACCCTTATTTGGCCAACTGTACAGAATATCCATTGCAGATTGAGAATTACCATATGCATGTTGCAGGTTGTGTGTGTGTGTGTGTGTGTGTGTGTGTGTGTGTGTGTGTGTGTGTGTGTGTATGTGTGGCCAAAGAGGCCAGAAGAGGGCATTGGATGCCTGTGAGCTGATTTTACATTGAGCTACCCAGTGTAGGTGTTGGGAATCAAAGTCTGGTCCTCTGGAGGAACAGCGAACACTCTTAACCACCAAGCTATTTCTTCAGCTCCTGAAAAACACTTATTTAACCAATAACTATCTCTGGGCATTTAGATTACTTCCAATAATTTCTAATTATAAATAGTACTGTAGTCATTAAACACTTATTTTAGGAGTTTAGCTTTATTAGTCTAAGATCGTTGTTAAAATGTGAATAAGCCTGGGAACTATAACTCTTGAAGAGATTTTCAGTCATTTATATCACACTGGGTTTGCATAATAGCACAACACTCTTTCATTCATAAGAGATGTAAGCAATACAGCAACATACTAATTTATTGAGCATGTAAGCACGTGTGTACATGTGGTGTGGGCAAGAATCCCCTGAGGAGGAATTTAGGGCAGAAAAAGGGAAGCTGGTAAGGTAAATTCCTTCCATTGTTAAGTTGGATTGAATCCCAGTTTGTACTTGATATTTCGTTCAGTCGGTGAATGCTGACAGGGAACCTGAGCTACACAAGATTGGGATACAGCAGTAAGCAACACAGCACTGTATACACTGATAGACAGACACAGCGCTGTGTGCACTGATAGACAGACACAGTGCTTGTGTGCACTGATAGACAGACACAGCACTGTGTGCACTGAGAGACGGATACAGTGCTGTGTGAACTGATGGATACAGCCCTGTGTGCACTGAGAGACGGGTGCAGCGCTGTGTGCACCGAGAGACGGATGCAGTGCTGTGTGAACTGAGAGACGGATACAGTGCTGTGTGAACTGAGAGACAGATACAGTGCTGTGTGAACTGAGAGACGGATGCAGCACTGTGTGCACTGAGAGACGGATACAGCCCTGTGTGCACTGAGAGACGGGTGCAGCGCTGTGTGCACCGAGAGACGGATGCAGCACTGTGTGAACTGAGAGACGGATACAGCGCTGTGTGCACTGAGAGACGGATACAGCGCAAAAGCAAAAGGACTCAGAGGAGGGAGATGAAGACTTGTGTAGGGAAAGGAATTTTGGCTTTGTTCTAGAATTATAGACAAGCCATGAGATCTTTTAAATGTTTTCATTTGTTATTAGAATATTTTTTTTCTTTTTTATTATTAAGACATTTTCTATTGACTTTACATACCAACCACAGATTCCCCCTCTCCTCCCTCCTCTTGCTGCCCAGCCTTCCCCACCCAGATCTTTTAAATTTTATAGTTCCATTTCCTTTGTTCTTGATTTCTTCTTTCTTCCTTTCCTCTTTTCTCCTTCTTTATCACCTTCCATACTCGCCGTGTTGGTGCCAGTCAACAACACCAGCACCTGGGAGGCAGATGAGGAGGATCAGGAGTTCCAAGGCCAGCCTTGGCTACATGGAAAGCACAATGCAGCAGTAGAAGCAGGAATTACACCCAGGTCAGAGGAGATGGAGTTTGGGCTAAGGCTAGCACTATGTATGTAGTGATAAACACCACATTTGAGATAACAGTTTAACAACAGAGTCCATAGGGCTGGTCTTGGATTGTAGGGGGTGAAGAAAAGAAAAATGAACAATACTTCTTAGATTTTATATTAAAAAATAAGATTATAAAAAGCTGTGGGTATGTGTGTTTGTGTAAATGTATGCCACTGTGTAACAGATGGCCTCTGATACCATAAAAAGGCATCCGTGAGACACTTGATGGGGTGCTGGGAACCACTCAGGTCCTCTGGAGGCAGGAAGCCCTTTTCACCATAGCGACAGCTCCCTGAGATGGTTTCTTAATCTCCTGTGAGGAAACAGTAGATTATGCATTTTCATAAGCTCTCAGAGACACAGCCCATACAAATAGCTTTATGTTAACTAGAGCCTTGGCATTTAGTCCATATTTTCCTGAAAACAAGGGGTAGTATTGTGGGTAGAGGAAATACGTGAGCTATGAGAAACTAATGAGAACTGAAGTTTCTTGAAACGGATGTATGTTGAAAATCAAGTCAGTTCATAAGGATTAAGTGATTTATTTTTTCCATTTAGTCATCAGATATTGAGTTCCCACTGTATACCAGGTACAGTATTGGATGCTAGGGATGCACTGCAGGACAACACAGGTTCTTTTTATGTAGCCCTAGAATGTGCTAGAAACATCAGGCTGGCGTCAGACTCACAGAGTCTGTTTCTACTTTCTAAGTGCTGGGATTCAAAGTGTGTACCACAATGCCCAGCCATAGATTCTGTTCTTCTAGCCAGTGTAGAGACAACATTCACCTAATCCCATCATGCTGATAAATAGCACACCAAATGCTAGACATAAAATATAACAAATATGGGGTGCATATAAAGTCAGGGTCTCATTTAGCCCAGGTGGCGTCTTATTCACTAAGTAACCAAGGCTGGCCTTGAACTTCTTATCTTCCTGTTTTCACCTTCCAAATTCTAAGATAATGAACATAGATCACCATACCTGACCTCTTCCTTCATCTTCCTTAATTTGAGATTATTTATCTCATAGCAAAAATTCTTGATAATCAAATTAATTTACGTATGTGTTTGAGGGACAATTCTTTCTTTGCTCATGTTTGTTTAAAATGAGAACTGATAAATTTCATTCTATTTTGTAGAACTACCATTTCTGACAATTTAAAAAAAATACAAAGACACATCTTCAGTTTGGTAATATACTTTGTGCTCATTCTTTCTTCAGCATTTAATTTTTAAAAGGAGCAGATAACAAACAAAAAATGTAAAGTAATGACACAACTGATTAGTAACAATTACTCTTGTTAAACATTTAGAAAACTGTTAGCACTTTACTGGCTTCATGGAAAACATGTGGTATGGTTACCTTGTGGACTGGATGTAAGATGTCCCCATAGCCAAAGAGTATTTAAGCCCAAGTTCCCAGCTGATGGCACAGTTTTGGACGGATCTGGAGATTTTAGGAGAGCCTATCTATAGGACATAGGTCGCTGAGGGTGTCCTTTTGATTGTTCCTAGCTGTGGCTTCTTCCACTCCTTGCTTTGTTCTTGCTCACTCTCTGTGCTTCCCATCTGTCACAAGGGTGTGTACTGCTTTCCTCCACAGCATGTCCCCTGAGAAGGGTCTGCCTTGCCATGGGCTGTGAAGCGATGGGTTTAAGGAATCTGGACAGAAACTTCCAAAATTGTGAGCCAAAATACATCTTTGCTCATTTTAAGTTATTCCCTCAGGAATTTGCATTCATTGATGTTAATGAGTTACCCCAGGGTAGGCATTTGAATTGACTCCTGTGTGAGCTTGCTCAGGAAAGCCGTGGCTTTCTAAGTGTGCCTGCTGCATTAACAGCATCTGTACTTCCTGGGGACCTGTTATAAATGAAAAATTTGGAATTATCTATCACACTTACCAGATAAGAAACAGGAGAGAGGGTGCAGAGGGTAGCAGTTTGGTTTCTAATAAGCTCTGCACATCTGCATCTCTGGTGCTTGATAAAGTTTAGAACGTGTGCTTCCCCCACCTGTTCATTCACACTTGCATTGGTTACTTAGTCCACACTTGGCACTGACTTAGGAAGTAGGCTATAACAGTGAGCATAGCAAGTTAGGTTCTTTCCTAAGGAGTCAGTGCTCTGTGCAGAGAAAAGGAGTACAAGAATTGATTACACAGGAGCGGAAATGCCACGAGGTCAGAGGCCAAACAGGATGCTATCAGCACCCAAGGGCTGAGACCACCTCCAACAAGGTAGGACCTAGAGAGACAGCAGAATGGCAGGTACTACAATAGCTTGAAACCATCCAGGCAGAGGGAAGGGGAAACATCATGGCTACCAGAACCCACAAAGGGACAGCAAGCTGTGTAGTTCTCATACGTTAGAAATCTCCTCCACAAGCATTTTCCCGAATAAAGCCTGCATTGTCTTTGAGTTGCTCATCTCTTTGACTTTCCTTCCCACCCACCCTGCACCTCCCACTGGGCAGGAGGAAATGTTCCCCTATGGGGCTTGTTATCAATACCCTACACTGTGACACAGGGTGGAGCTGGAAAACCTGGGAAACCAATAGAGAAAGAGCCCAGCACTGGCACCTATATATTCTAGGCTGCACATTGATATTTCAGTGGCCCATTTAAACTAGTGGTTCTTAACCTGTGCATTGAAACCCCTCTGGGAGTTCAAATAACCCTTTCACAGGGGTTGCATATCTGATATCCTGCATATTAGATATTTACATTATATTACATTCAGAACAGTAGCAAAATTACAGTTATGAAGTAACAATGAAATAATTTTACGGTTGGGGGTCACCACAAAATTAGGAACTGTATTAAAGGGTCACAGCATTAGGAAGGTTGAGCAGCACTGATCTACATAGACTATTCTTAGTACCTGTTATTGGCAAATAAAGTTGAGAAATATTTTAAACTTGCATAGCCACTGATAAGTCTGGGCAAATTAAAACCAAGGATATTACTAGGAAAATGAAGTCCAATTTGTTTTCATCTACCATTGCCATACCCTTATATTCTCTTCTAAATGAACAGATTATTTAGTATGAAAAGATGTACCCCTGCAAATAGAATAGGTGGATTAATTATACCACATTTACTATCAATTCATTTTTAAATACTGATGACTATGATTCAGGCTCTTAAAAAGCCAAGCGCTTGCACAAATCATGCCTCCAGAGAGTATGTGCTTTGTGCTGATCAATAATTATTCTGCTAATTATGAAAATATAGGGAAAACCAGGCCATTTATAATTCTGCCTGCATGCACAGAACAACCCTTCAAAGCTCAGAATACCTTTCTGTTTTGGTTGGCTTAATGTCCTGCAAGATGATGAGACTATGTACTTCATTGATCTTTTGGCAATTACAATTTTCTTATTTCCCTACTAAGTGTGTTTTGATTTTGAAGGAATAAAAAGTCAAAATTTACTACAAAGCTATTTTGTTCCCCTATTGGTCTTGCCTCTGTATTTGAAATGTAATCTGGGGATGGATCTTTCATTCATTCAACAATCACACAAAGTTTACCTGGTACAAAATCATTGTGTGGGCAGAAAGAATTTTAACTACAATGAAGTCTAAGTATCAAGAATAAATCAAGTTGAGTTTTCAAAAGCCTTCAGAGAGGTTCCAGTTGTTAGATATTTTACCTTATTTGATTTCTTTTTTTTCCTCTCTTCTGAAATTCTGGAGATTGACCACAGGACTTCCTGTATGCTCAGAAAACCTTATGCCACAGAGTTACATACCCACTCTTCGTTTTGTTGATACAAGGTCTCACAACTGCCATCATCTTGCCTCCACCTGAGTACTAAATTCCAGGTGTGCAACACCAGACTTGGTGCTAGACCTTACTCATTAGCCTGACTCTCAGCTCTGATAGAAGTGTGACTCTCTTCACCTATCTTGAACACTTTGGTCAATAGTCCAATAGTCCAATCACCCACAAAGATGGGTTAACCTGGAGAAAGCATGATCTTATTCAATTAAAGTTTTATCTGACACAGAGGCCTTCAAGAACAAAGAACTGAAGACTCAGGGAATACTGTCTTGCCTTACACATAGATTTGATGAAGAATGGTTAGCTTGTAGAAGTGTGATTAGAAAAAGTGTTTAATCTTATGGTAACAGCCCAGGAGAAGGAACTGAGCAAGGGCTGTCTGCTTAGAATCATGTGGGTTTGTCTGTTTAGTACTCTTTCTCTTGGGTGTGAGGCCAGGGATGTTTAGAATGAAGGTTTCCAAGAGAAAAGAGAGTGACCTTTCCAGATTGGATAGGGCTGACTTTGAAGAAAAAGGCTTTAGTTTTTATGATATTCCTTGAGAAAGAGGGATTCCAGTTTCTATGAGTTGCCTCATGGAAAAAAGTGGGCTAGGAAAGAGGGTAGAAGGTTAGAAACAGTGTGTTCCTGCAGCTGCTTCTGAGGTCTTCCAATCTCTTGTATTTCAAAGAACTCAGTGTATCAAAGCCCCATAGAGCTGGATAGCATTTCCCATGTCACAATAGCTGGGCCATGAGAACCAAGTGGGAGCAGGGTCAGTTCACAATGGGTCGTATGTTTCAGGGTAAGTACCTTTCTTTTTGTTCTATGTGTGGCTGTGTATGATGGAAAGAGAAACAGTGCCTTTTCTGATCGTGTTTTCCCAAAGGATTGTTCTGGCTGTTCAAGGAGTGGCTGGCAGAGGGTAGACACCAGGTGTAGAGCTTACCCTCATTTCGCGATGATGAAATGATGAATGGAGTTGGAGGGATGCTTCGTTGGTTAAGAGCACAGGCTGCTCTTGCAGAGAACGCAGTTCCATTTTCAGCACCCACATGGGGACTCACAGTCACCTCTAACAGAAGTACCAGGGGTTCTGACACCCTCTTTTGGCTTCTGAGGGTACTGCATGCATCAAACAAAACACTAATACCCATTTTTTTTTTTTTTTTTTTCAGAAAAGCATTGAAAGGTAGGGAGACCCTGGCCACAGTTTCAAGATGGAACTAACAGGATCTGCTGGTAATTTAGTATAAGAACTGAAAGAATAATCAACTATGAGATCAAGATTTTTGTTTTGTGCAATTTCAAAAATCTGCGGTGAGTAAGAGTAAGGACAAGTATAGTTTGTTAGTCAGGGTTCTCTAGAGGAAGAAAACTGGTAGAATGAATTCATATAACCATTATGGGGATTTATTAGCATTGCTTCTGTGCTGTGGTCTGTCCAACAATGGCTGTCTCCCATTGTAAAGGCCAAGAATCTGGTGGTTGTTCACTTTGAGAGGCTGGATGTCTCAGCTGGTCTTCAATGTAAGTAGGAGTCCTGAAGAAGTAGGTTCTATTGCTAGTGGAGGAATGCCTTAGCAGAAGAATAGATGAACTAGACAGCAAGAGTGGGGTAAGCAGGCTAAAAACAAAAGCTTCTTTCTTCCATGTTGTTTCCATGGAAGTTTCCACCAGGAGCTGTGGCCCAGACTTAGGGTGGGTCTTCCCACCACAAATGATCCAATCAAGAAAATCCCTCACAGGTGAGCCCAGCTTCTTGGGTTTTAGTTGATTCCAGTTACAGTCAAGCTGACAACCAAGATGAGCTATCAGGGTTAGCAAGAACTAGAAAATGTTATTCCAAAGTACTTGCATCTGTTGTTTCAATGCGATTGGTAAGCTGCCTTCCTCGGAATGGTGCTGAAGCTGAGATCTGACAGATGTCTCAGAGTGTTGGGGGCTTTAGGATGGGGAGAGGGTGTGAGGATTCAACAACTACAAAGATCCTGAGGTAGAAAAAGCATAGTGTATGTCGTGATGAAGGAAACTCAAACAACCCATCCCACCTTGTTTATGTGTAGATCTTCTACTGTGAGTAGGACCACCCTTTGGAAGGCATTCCTGGGCTTTTTATGAAAGCAGGCTGAGCAAGCCATGGGGTGCAAGCCAATGAACAGCACCCTTCCATGGCCTCTTCATCAGCTCCTGCCTCCAGTTCCTGCACTGTTTGAGTTCCTGCTTTGTTTCCTATAGATTTGCACTCTGACTGGGACATGTATGCCATTCAAACCCTTTCTTCCCCAAGTTGCTTTTTGTTACCAGTCTTCATCACAACAATAGAAATCTAACTACGATACCTGCCTTCCTTGAAGCCATGTCCCTTTCAAGAAATTTGCTTTCCAGTACTTCAGACACGTCAAGGGAGAAAACTCCAGCAACTTCAGACTCTTCAAAGGAGAGACTTCAGGATTACCTTACACGTTTTACCTTTATTATATGCCTGGCACTCCAGTTTTCTTCTTCAGTAATTTCCTTACAAATAATAAAATATACTGTTACTCTGTGGCCCAGCTGACTTAGGTGATAATTTGGGGAAATCTATTGACTATTAGAATCTTGTCCCATAAAGGTGAATGAAGAGCCTAACCTTGTGGCAAAGTCATATATAACCAGATTAACTATATTAGCGATTTTTCTTATCATTGCCACAAAATCTCTGCCAGAAACAACTTAGAAAAGGAAAGGGTTATTTGAGCTCACCGTGTCACAGGACTTCATTTCATCAGAGTGAGAGGGCCTGGTGAAGGGTTTAGGCCATGGGGGATGTGGCTGCAGTCCTGACTGCAGCAGAGTAGCACAGGGTATTCTCATCGTGTAGTTAGGTAACGGAGATCGTGGTTGGACCAGGAGGAGGCATCATCTTCAAAACTCTACCCTTAGTGACCTATTTCTGCCAGGCCAGCCCAGCCTCCCAAGGGCTCCTCACACTTCCAAAAGGACTGACGCCAGAGACCTGTGCTTCAGACTATGAGTCTGGGGGGGAACTTTTAGACTCAGATTGTAACCATAAACATGATTTTTTTTACTGCTTCCTATTTATTGGTGTCGACAAGAATTGTTTGTTCTGTGGACTCTGCTTTATTATTCTTCTTTCTTGCCTGAGTTTGATTTTTAGGCTTTTGTTTATGTTGTTCCAATTAAACAGTTAATGAATTATTCTACATAGCCAAACCAAATGGTCAATTCTCAGTCATGACTTTCTGGACCTTTCAGGCAAGGAATTCCCAAAGCACTCTCTTGACCTAGCTTCAGGGACACACAATGGCACAAACTGATGGCTCATTTAAGACTTCACTGCTTGATTGATTCTAGACCCATTTATTCAAATACCTACTTGACTTGACATACAAAAGTGAGTTCATGGTCTTCCTTTCCAAGCCTACTTCTCTGCCATGCTCTGATACAGTTAATGGCCCTGGACTCACCCTGCTGCTTCTGCCCTACACCTGGAAATTTTCTTTCTCCTTGAAAGTATATGGGGGCATGCATACATGTTCATGTGTGTATGTTTGAATGTGTTTAAATGCCTTTGTGTGTGCAAGTGCACATGTATATGTGTGTACCTGTGTGTAGAGGCCTGAAGGTGACATTAGGTGTCCCTATCAATTGACCCCCATTTTGTTCATCAAAAGTCTCTACCTTAACCTGGCTCTCACCAAATGTGGCTTATTCTGGAGAGCTAGCTTGCCAGAAGACCACCTAGCTCTACCACTTAGTATTGGGATTGCAGATGTCTGCCAACCTGCCTGGCTTTTCTGTGTGTTCTAGGGATCTGAACTTCAGTCTTCACACTTTCAAAGCAAGCCTTTTATCCTTTGAACCATCCCTCCCAGTTCCCTATCTTTTCCATTTCCTTCCCTTCCCCCACTAAAAATCTGTATCCAAAAACTCTACTGGGTCTACCTACAAAAAAATCTTTTTAAAAATTCATTTTACATACCAATCAAAGATCCCACTTTTCACTGGGCAGTGGTGGTGCATGCCTTTAATCCCAGCACTTGGGAGGCAGATGCAGTTGGATCTCTGTGAGTTCAAGGCTAGTCTGGGCTACAGAGTGAGTTCCAAGACAGGCTCCAAAGCTACACAGAGAAACCCTGTCTCAAAAAAAAAAAATTCAACAAACAAACAAACAAACAAACAAGCAAACAGATCCCACTTTTCCCTCCTCGGGCCCCTCCCACCTCCCATCCCCACCCCACCCCGTTGGAAGGTAAGGCCTCCTATGGGGAGGTGCATTTAGTAGAGGCGGGTCCAAGCCCCTCCTCCTGCCTTAAACCTGTCCCATCATAGGTAGCGAGCTCCAAAAAGCCCATTCATGCACCGGGGATGGATTCTTATTTTACTGCCAGGAGACCCCTCAGCAGATCAAGCTATAAACTGTCTCGCTACACAGAGGGCCTAGTGATTCTACTGGGTCTACCTGCAAAGAACCTTTTTAATAGGTGTTTTTGTTTTTGTTTTGTTTTTGTCATCACCCCTCTAACTTTTCAGTCATAGCCAGCCTCATCAGCATGACTCAAATGACTCCAGTAGTTTTCCAGTGGCCTTTCTTTCCTTCTGTCCATCCAGTACCCACACCCACCCAATCCCCCAGTGTCTTCTCATAGCCACCAGAATGATTGTTTGGAAGTCTAAATCACATTTCACTCTCTGATTCAAATCTATTACTTTGAACTGAATGCAAATCAGTGTAGTGGCCTGGAGTGCCGAGTGATCTGAGCCTGGCTGTCATGCTGACCTAATTCCTGCTTCTCTCCCTCATGGGTTTCAGCTGCTACTCCTCAAGTGCACCATGCACACTCGAATCTCAAAGCCTTTTCCTTTGTTGCTCTTTCTGCCAGAATGCTCTCTGCTCAAATATTTACAGGACCTGTTCTCCCACTGCATTTGGATCCCTGCTCAGACGCCACGCCACTCTCCTCCTTAAAATAGCACACTTCACATCCTCTGTCCCTCTAAAGCTTTGCAGCTTTAGATATCTGTGTGAGGTCACGGTTGCTAACACAACCTTCTACTCTAATACACTTGATAGTTATTTCATTTCATAGTTAAATATAAATTTACACAATAGGAAAGATGCTGTTTTGTTTTTGTTTTTCTACTACAGGTCTTACTATATTTCAGGCTGGCCTCAAACTTGTGATAGTTGTCTTTGACTCACACCTGGACAATGATTTTATTTTATGTGTTCAATTTTTTAGGGCCTAGAGTAAAGCTGGACATCAGACTATGTGCTAAGCAAGTTTTTAATTTTGTTAAACTCATTCATTAATTAATCAGCTTTTATGAAAGCATCTCATGTAGTCCAGACTGGCTTTTAGTTTGCTATGTAGTCAAGGCTGGTCTTACATAGATCTATGAAGGGTCTTTTGTTATTAAAAGTAGTTGTATTTATTTATTTTATGTGTGTCTTTGTGTACGCAGTGGTGGTGGTGGCAGCCGTGGAAGCTGTGGCAGGACGCAGTGGTGGGACACAGCCACAGCGGTTTGCGAGCACAGTCCCGAGGTGGTACCACTCTGGAGGGCAAATGCTTAGTGGGCAAGGCAATGGCAGGTCCTTCCGACAACATTCAGCTCTGGACGCTAAGTGTGCAGAATTTCCTACCGAGTCGTGGCACCAAATGATAGTTAAATGGTGCTAGTTACTGCTTAGAAAGGTCATGGTCATGACAGAACCCAGTGGTACTTTTAGAGGTTTATTGAGAGGGAAAGGGAAAGAGGGGAGCCAGGCCTGGCGGGGGGAGGGAGCAGAGCAGAGAGGGAACAGAGAGAGACAGTGGGAGTCCTTGTCTGACTTTTTAAGGTGGGTACATAGTCACCTGCGCCTGCTGATGATGTTAGACGCAAGAACCCACGCTGCACATGTGCCGGAGTGAGGGCACGATCTTAACAGATGTGAGTCGATATGTGGATGCTGGAATCTGATTCTAGGTCCTCTACAAGAGCCACAGTGCTCTAAACTGAGGCATCTTTCTAGCCACGCCTCCACGCCCAGAAGTTTTATTGAATGAAGCTTTAACTGAGTACTAGACAGGGTGGCAGTAAAATGTAATTGTTTTCAGTGTATCAAAGAAACATAAGTACCTTCATTCAAAAAACTCTATTTTTAGTGTTTGCTGTGTGTTTGACATGGTGCTGAGTGCTTGGAACATAAACATGCATGACAATTAGCTTCTGGCTTAGCGTGATGGCACGTGCCTATAACCCCAGAGCTTTGAAGGCTGAAGCAGGAGGCCTGTAAGTAGGAAGCCAGTCTGACCTACACAGTGAGCTCCTGTCTCAACCCAGAAAACAGACAAAAAAAAAAAAACCCCAAATCAACAAAATAACAATAAACCCGTTTTTGTCTTCAGAGTTCTTTTGTATTCAATAGTGATAAACACGGGACTGTAAACATCAGTCATCTCAGAACCAGAGACCAAGTTCACTGGGATAGTTCATGCTGTCCTTTCATTAGGCCTGCTTCTTCCAAATAAGTCAATCAGTTCACAGGCAATTTGAACAAAACACATACCTCACTTGTCTCCCCAGATGAAAGCAATGTTACTTGAAGCTGTAAATTCTGGGACTGCATCTATAATAATAGAGGAGAAACTGCAAACAAATGAAGCTATTGTGTCGTTATTTAGATTGCCTTAATTTTCTTAGTTTAATTTTCTTTAGCTATATATTCATCTGTATTATTTCCTAATCAATTAATTTCACTCCTTTTATAGCTAGCAGATGTCACATTGTTGGCCTGAGACAGAGTTGAAGTTTTGTTACAAGATGCCTCATGTGGGTGATATGGAAAAAATAAAAAAACCTAAGATCTTCAGTATACCATCTCTGTGAGGTGTGTGTGTGTGTGTGTGTGTGTGTGTGTGTGTGTGTGTGTGCATGTAATTAACCTTATAGCTGTTAGATGGACTCCATCCTCAGAGAAAGGGTGAGATGGGAACTGGAGAGCTAAGAAACAAAGGGTAGTCATTGATATCTGCCCAAATTCTGAGTCCTATGTAAGGACTCTGTGGTAGTCATCTAGCACCAGAAACCATGGTAAGTCAGGAGGAAAACACTCAGGAGAATAGAATGTATCAGCTAAGATTTTTTTAAAAATGTATTTTCTGAAAGTAAAGACAAACCACCAGGAAAATTAGCATAGTATGAAGTCAATCTTTGCTGTAGGATGTCTTTCTGTATGCTGTAAATATGTGTGGCTCCCACTGGATAATAAATAAAGCTGTTATGGCCTATGGCAAGAAATCTTATAGCCAGGCAGGATATCTAAGTAGAGATACAGAGAGAAGAAGGGCAGAATCAAGAGAGACACCAGCTGCTGCACAAGGAGCAACAAGATTCCAGCAGACCGGTATTGCCACAGCCATGTGAAAACATATAGATTAATAGAAATGGATTGAGTTAAGTTGTAAGAGCTAGCTAACAAAAAGGCTGACCTATAGGCCATACAGTTTATAATTAATATAAGCCTTCGAGTGATTATTTTATAAGGAACATGGTGCCGAGTGGGACTGAGAAACTTCTGACTACAAATATTTTCTATGGATGCTAACAGAACGGGAGAAGTCTGTCCTCCAGACAGCTAATTCACTTGCTGAGAGAGGAAGCCAGTGACCCATGGGAAGGAAGATCTAAGTTACCCTGGCTTGAGTCAGAGTCTGGGAACAGAGGTGGAGAAACTGGGTGATTGCTAGGTAGACTACAATGTATGTGCTGTGCTTCAAGCACCATGTATGCTTTGGGGTTCCCTTGGCACCTCAAACATCTCAACCATCAACTTCAAGTCCAAAGACATGTAAGAAGAGGAAAGCATGGCAAAGACTTGGTAACTCAGGTATGGCCACTGTGTGCTGCATTTCCTCTTTTCTTATTTCTTTTGATTTATTAATAAATGACAGAGAAAATTTATCTCATCTCTGTTCATTTCACCATTCCTGCTGACTAGGAATGTGGTTTTAAGCAAACTATTAATTTTAACACAATTATATTTCAATAAAGCATTTCTGATTTCCTATGGCGTTTATTACAGTAGGGGGGTTATTTGAAATAAAAATAGTTTTGTGGCACTGTTTGCCACACTTTATGATAAACTAAATTATACAATAGGATGCAAAAGGTAAGAAAGACCTTAGAAGTGATTGACCCATACTCACATGAACCTTTTTTTGTAACATCCTCATCACTCACCCACCCATTCATGTTCATGGACACCTTGATAATAGGGAAGACTCAAGGAAAACATAATTACTTTCATCTCTTTGACAACTCTGAATTTTATAAAAGGATGTTTTAAACCAAACCAAAATTAACAAGTAATTTTACCTTAAAGACCGACCTCATGAGGTGAAAGACAGGTTGAGCTGCCAACATCACCTGACACTCTCTGTGAGCTTTCCCTCTCCCCTACTATTCCTCTCTCCAATTCCCTACTCTTCTTTTAGTTTTGTTATATATTTCGTGTGTATGTGTGTGTTCACTTTTGCATTACTAAGAAAACAAATTGAAATATTAGACTATTTAGATGTAGTTACTGATAGAAAACATGAATAATATGCCATAAGTATTACTCAGTAAAAACATATTAAATGAAGTAGAGTTTTCTTTGTCTTTTTTCAAAGTAAGTGGATCAAGTATGTTCCTCAAGAATATAGGCAATGGGCCAGTGAGATGACGCAGTGCGTAAAATCAGGTGCCATGTGCAAATGCTTGACCTGCATTTGATCCCCATGTTGTCCTCAGATCTTCATACAAGTGCCATGGCATATGGAACACACACACACACACACACACACACACACACACACACACACACTAAAGAAATACATAGAAATAAAAACTTAAAAGAGAAAATAGGTATCACTCAAAAATAGAGAGATTTAAAAAAATCAGAATCTATATTAAATCTGGGCAATAAGTACTCAAATTTAAAAAGCATAACTCAGGCACTTTGTATATTTATATTGATCAGAGATGTGAGTATATGAGAAAGAATCACAAAAAAACATTCAGGGAAGGAAAGGAACAAAACTAAAAATGTAATTTTTATAGCTTGAGGGCTGGGTGCAGATATTAGTAGTGTGCTTGGCTGGCATGCTTGAAGCCCTGGTTTGATCCCCAGCAACACATAAACTGAGAATGAGTGACACACGCCTGTAGTGCCACCACTTGGGAGGTGGAGGCAGAAGATCAGAGGTTCAAGGTCACCCTTTTCTATTTATTGAATTTGAAGCCAGTCTGAACGAAACACCCACCATGATAGCTTTTAATTTAAGCTTATGTTTAAATCAATACATAAAACACAAAAATGTGCTTACTTGTGGGATATAGTGTCTTTTGATACTTGTACAGTTGCATAATGTGTAAATCAGGTTAAATGCATTATTTTCCTAAATATTTTAACTTTATTATGAAAGCTTTCAAAAATCTTTTCTTACAGTTTTTGAAATAGATGATAGTTGCTATTTCTAAAGTCTCTCTAATGTGCAATGACACCCTAGAATAGATCATTTCCAGTGAGCTGTGAGCTGATGCAAGCCAGCCAACCTTTTCCTGTATCCTTCATCCCACTGTTTCTGGGGTCTGTTAACCACCGTTCTGCTCCCACCTTCAACAAAATGTACATTTCCCACACATATGACTGAGATCACACAGCAGCTTCTTTCCTTCTTCCTTTCTGACAGGGTCTCACTCTGTAGCCCAGGCTAGCTTTGACCTTACTATGTAGCCCAGGCTTGCCTGGAACTTGCAACCGGGATGCAACACTCTTTTATTGGACTACTTCAATAACACATTAGTCTCTAGTTCCACTCACGTTGTTGTAAATGATGATAGGATTACTTTCTCTTTGGGGCTTAACAGTACTCCATTGTGACTCTGTGCTCTGCTCACTTCATTGTTCTAGCTTATTGGCCATTGTGAGTAGGACTGCAATGAATGAGTAGATGCAGAGGACTTTGAAACCTGCTAATTTCATTGTCTTTGCTTGGATACCCTGTTGTAGGATGGCTGTGTTCTGCAAGAGGTCTGTCTGTATTTCTTTAAGAAATGTACTTGTCTTTTGTAATGGCTGTACTAATTTATATTCCTATCAGTAGTGAAAATTTTCTTTCTGCATCTTCACCAGTGCTTTTTATTTTTTGTGTTTTATTTCTGTCAAGATCTGACTATGTTGTCAGCCTGGACTCTAGCTTGAAGTCCATGCACCTCCAGCACACTAGGACTATAGGTCTGTACCACAGGCCCTGCGCTGCTATTTGTCTTGCTGATAAGAACCATTTTCACTGGGGTGCAATGACTCCTTAGTCTAGTGTTCCTTCGCATGTCTTTGATGATCAGTGGCAGTGAGTAGGTTTTCTCATAAGAATGTCTTCTTTTTAGAAATCTCTATTTAGATCTCTGTCAAACATTTTAAAAGTGGGTGTTTTGCTTTTGGCTTTTGGGTCTCTGGAGCCCCTTATAGACTATGGATATTGCTGCCTGTCAGACCCATGGTGTGAAGGCTTTCCCCATTCTGTAGGTGCCTGTTTAGGCTATTGATGCTTTCCTTTGGCACACAGAAGCTTTTAAGTTGGATGCAACTTCATCTGTCTGGTTCTGCTTTTGTTGCCTGCGCTTTGGGGATCTTGTCCAAAAGCCTTTACCTGTTTCAAAATACTCATACACTATCATCATAAAAGCCTGATAACATAGGTACTTCATTAGGAGAGTGTAAGTGACCACAACCCACAAGAGGTGCTAGCTAGTGTGAGGAGATGAGCAACTGTGGGAAAGTTGAAAAGATACCCAAGTGTTTAATCCCTAAATAAAAGCCATCCCATCAAAGGAAAGTGTCATGTTCTTTAAATTCTAAATGCTCATGAGAAGACATGAGGAAGTGGCTAGCACAGGTTCCATGCTTTACATGCTGGTGACATAAAGTCTAGCTCAGGACATCACAACTAAGTCCATCATGTAAAACATTAAATAGCATACTGGTCCATTAATTAAGTGCAACCATCTACTAAGAAAAGTACACATCTTAATTACTCAATATATTTCTAAAATAAAAGGTTGTTCACCATATGAAAAGAATTAACTGAGCCGAAGAAGGAATGTCAAGATGATGAAGTCAAAAGAAACACACATTCATCTTAAGAATTCTCCCTGATCCTACTTCATAATGAGAGGAAAAGCCCAAGCCAAACATTGTACTCTAATGCTGAACCATAAAACTGTTCCTGTTGAACTAAAACGAAACTGTGGTTGAACGATCATTTTCCAGTTTAAAGAGAGGAGGCACAGTCACTTCAATACAAAGGAAACGTGTGGAAGAGTGTAATGAACTGTGAAATTTAAATATTGGAAAGAGAGAAGAAATTCTATTCTATATTTTAGGAGATAACGGCTTAAAAATACTCCAAAGAACACAGGAACTTAGAAGAAATATTTGTGTGAGAACAGGAAATTGAATAAGGAATGCTAGCGACAGTTACAAGGTAAGGGTCTGGAGAGATGGGCAGTGTTTGAGAGCACTTGCTGCTTTTGAGGAGGACCTAGGTCTGCTTTCCAGCACCCACATGGTGGCTTCTAACCATCTATAACTCCAGTTCTAGGAAGCTAACGCCTTCCCTTGACCCATGTGCCATTCTTGTCCATTTAGGATTCTATTAGCATTGAAATGAATTTAACTAATCTGACATTTTCGTATTTAGACAAATGGTAGTTAAATCTGCTGGTGCATTTCTCAGCGAGAGACTAAGAGTTCATGCTCACTGAGATCCTAGGATTAAAAGCATAGCTTGCTTTTACAGGTATGTAGAAATAACTGCTGACATATGTAGTAATTAGTCCATGAGAGGACATGTGGGTATCAGTGAAGGCTCCTTACTTCCGTGGCTAAGTGGAAGACAGAAGTATTTTGTGGGCGATAGTTTAATTTGAGGAGGAAAATTGAGCTCATACAAGTAATTTGAAATAAACCACTTTCTGTCACTGCATATTCATTCAAAATTAGTAATTATACTCGCTTTTAAAATACATTTATAATTGTAAATTTCCAGAGTAGTGTGCTCTATCACCATACATGGTTTATAGCCTGCATTCTGCAGGATGTGGCATGAGATGAAGTACAGACATTCCTCACGGTTTCCTTTTTGTTCTTCTGTCCATTACTAATATAAATTGCTTCAGAAAGTAGAAATCACTATCAAAGACGTGGATATCTCTTTTTCCCGCGTCTTGAACTGAAGTGGGTCTGCCATGGAGGGAGTCTGCTGATGGGAACTTGAAGATAACAGAGGCTTCAGGATGGAGGGAGGAGTTTCTAGTAACTCACAGGGAGAACCAGGAAAAAAGGCTGTCACTGACAACTGGAAGGGACATTCAAGGTGTTGTCTTGAAATCAGTTTTGGAGTAAGAAATGAAATCTTTCTGTAAAAGATTAATAGTGTGTAGACTGTATGAATCTTGATATTTCCTTGGTCCAAGAGTTATTACTCAGATATAAACAGGCTCAAAATGCAACTACCCCAATCAAAAAATGAACCTCACCATTTAGTTTTACTTGAACTTTTATGATCAGTGAATGACTTGGATGACTTGGTTGCAAGTGAGCATTGGGGCAGAGGGTTAATTTATTTGTTTATACAACCTCATGAGTGTTCTATTTTTGGACATACTTTCTTTTAAGCATATATCATAACCTGGATGCATTGTATCTTTTTTTTTTTTTTTTTTTTTTTTGAGCTGAGTACTGAACCCAGGGCCTTGTGCTTGCTAGGCAAGTGCTCTACCACTGAGATAAATCCCCAACCCCATTGTATCTTTTTTTAAACAGATTTAATTCACTTTATTTTTCTTGTATAAAAACCCTTATGTGGTGGCTGCAGCTGGAGCCTGGGTCCTCTGAAGAGGGACTCTGGTGTGGGTTTAAACAAGATGGTCAGTGAATTCCTGATAAGGAGACTTGGTGAACATACCTCTTTCCAGAGTCATGTGGCGGTAGGTCTTAGAGATGGCATCAAAGGTGGCCTTGGCAAACTTGCCCAGGATGGCAGTGCAGCCCCTGGCTGATGTGTAGCAATCATCAATACTGGCCACCATCAGGAGCTTCTTGGGCACAGGAGTAGAGATGATGCCAGTGCCTTTGGGGGCAGGGATGAGACGCACCAACACAGAGCCACAGCGGCCTGTCACTTTGTATGGAACAGTGTGGGGCTTGCCAATCTTATTTGCCCAGTAGCCTCTCCGCACAGAGACAATGGACAGCTTGGCCAAGATGATGGCCCCTCAGATGACTGTGGCTACTTCTTTGGAGCACTTAACACCAAGACCAACATGACCATTGCTGTCCCCAATAGCGACAAAAGACTTGAACCTGGTCCTCTGGCCATCCAGAGTCTGTTTCTGCACTGGTATGATCTTTAGAACCTCATCCTTTAGGGATGCACCCAGGAAAAAGTTCGGATTTCTTAATGGGAAGGGAGAACAGGTAGTTCTCCTCCAGTGACTTGATTTTCATGTACTTTACCGGGCGGCCCAGCTTGGTGACTGGGATCTACTCGTTGTCTTCAGCTTTCCCTCCACGAGCCATGAGGCCTCGACCATGGCTATGGCCTTGACCACAGCCATGGCCCCTAAGACCTAAAGACCGCTTCGGAATCCTCTGTGGAAGCCTCTGCTAATCCTGGGCCCCTGCTCCGCTGCACTAGCGTCATCTGCCATTTGGTGTTTTCTGGTAGAAGAAATGCATTGTATCTTTTAGTCAAAAGTGTACTCAATGTTGTTATTTTATTTTAAAGTTGAATGAGGGTCAGTGAGATGGCTCAGTGGGTAAAGGCACTTGCCACCAAGTCTGACAACCTGAGTTTGATCCCTGGAACCCTTTCTATGGAAGAGAAAAATGACTTGAGTAAGTTGCCCTCTAATCTCTACACATGCATCATGGAAAGTGAGTCTCCCTCCATAATTTTACCGAGTCTTACTGAGCTTCCCTGTAGGAAGGGCTATTTTAATTTGTGGAAATTATTTCTTAGCACCTGACTCCACACCATCTTAACTGGCAGGGGTACAATAAGCTTGAACTGTGTTGCTCTTCCATGCAAACTCACTTTTGGTTCAAGGGGATGGAAAACCTCTTAGAGAAGACAACAACAGCAGTGTCATGTAAAGAGAAACACTCAACATCATTATCATACAATGAAAAATTTCACTAACTAGTTCAGAATATGTACAGCATAGAATAGTGGTATGAATAACTTACTTTCTTTTACAGCATATATATTTAGTGTTTGCTTGCATTGGCAGCTGCACAGTGGATTAGCATGTAGTAGAATGAGGATGCATACAAAGGATAACACAGTATTTGTGAATAAAAGTAAAATCTGGTTAGGAGAAAACCAAGCAGATTCAAAGTTACACATTCCAACGACAAGCACACAGTGTATTCTGTAACTACCAGGCTGACCTTTCATTTCATTTTTATTTTTTTAATTAAAGAATTGTAAGTTGCATTGTGATTAAGACTTGCATCATCACCCTGGCCAGAGCCAACATACTACTGTAGATTTAACTAGTTGTATCTGTCACTTATTCATTCTAGTGCTTTGATAATGCTGCATGTCATTACTATTCAGAAATGTGCACAGTGGGAAGCAACACATGGTCCCTCCCTTCTACACAGTCACCAGTGGAGCAACATGCTCCCTTCACTGCAGTCACGTGGGATATGGCGCTAATTAAAACAAATGCTGCACAAACAACTTCTTACAGGAAAGTCACAAGTTAAACCAAGGTATTTTCCAAATTTACTACAAAAATGCTGTAAAAACCAAAGCCACTCCACTTCTCTAGTATCTCAAGAACCAACAGCATGTCTTTGGCTGATGAGGCCTTGAGGCCATGGCACATAGGTTAGCATCTTCAGACAAACCTGGCTGGTGTCTTTGCTAGGCTCTTTTGTTTTGTTTTGTTTTTGTTTTTCGAGACAGGGTTTCTCTGTGTAGCTTTGCGCCTGTCCTAGAACTCACTTGGTAGCCCAGGCTGGCCTCGAACTCACAGAGATCCTCCTGGCTCTGCTTCCTGAGTGCTGGGATTAAAGGCCTTCGCCACTACTGCCCAGCTTTTGCTAGGCTCTTGAATCACACCAGTGGCCGGCTTTGGAATCTTTCAGTTTATTTATTTATTTTTTGAAATTCTGGATGGCTTACCAAACTCTGGAAAGCTCACTATCTACTGAGAAGCTCCATGGATTTCTGCTGAGGTAAAAGTTCCTGGATGTCCAAGGTCCTGGGCTTGTGCAGGTGTTCTTTCACCCCATGGGTAGAGGGAATGCTTTTCCTAGAAGCTTTGGTGGCCTGCTGTTTGCAGCTGGCTTTCGCAATCAGTGGACTTAAGAGCAAGCCATTTGGTTCTGGTCATTCCCTTTACCCGAGGGCCAGGTTCTAAGCCCTTTCTCTGACTGTCCTGCATCCCCAGTGAGCTGAAGCTTCCAAGCAAGGAGGTCAGGTTTTTTTCAAACCAGGGCTTACACTGATATCTGTATTGGTACAAATTTAAGCTGTCTTTGGTTGATTTTGAATTGGTCTGGAGATGGAAAAGCGGCTCCACAGAAAAGAGAAGCAGCGGCTCTTCTGGGGACCTGAGTATGGTTCGGTTCCCCGCACCCACATCAGGCAGTTCACAACTGTTGTAACTCCAGCTCCGGGGGATCCAAGGCCTCTGGTTTCCGTGGGTACTGCACTAATGTACACATACCCATGTGCAGATACACACACTTACACATAATTTTTAAATTCTAAAATAAATCTTTAAGAAAAATCAGCTTCCCATATCTACTTTTTAAAGAACTTGAAGACAGATTTAATATGCTGTTTGTATTGATGAAGCTAAGTTGATAAAAGTGATAATGTCTATACTCTCCTGGTTTTCAGTAGTGAATAGACTCAAACTTCACATTCAGATAAGCATCTTAGTATTTTGGGAATTATTTGCCTTTTAGAAAGAAGATGTTCTTCAGATGGGTTAGATAATAATTTTGTGGTTGATTTATTGTTGCAACAACAGAAATGAGCAGATTAATAGATGCTGGCTTCTCTTCCTTTATGCTGTTGCTGCATAGATTCATTCAGTTTGAAAGATGTTGTTTGGTTGAATTTACACAAGTTTAGCAATGTGTGCATTAAAGCTGAATTTCCCCAGAATAAAAGATGATTTCTCAGACCCTAAAACACACCAGGAGTTAAATACCACTTAGTCAGTCAAATAAGAGGTATTTTTGAAGCATTACAAAAGGACAAATATTATGGCCCAATGATTCCAATAAATACAAATGATCCCAAACCCACAAACTAGGAATCAAACATAAGCAAGGCCCAGTTTCTCTCAATGGTCTAGAGAAGACATCATGGGAATAATTATAATGCCGAGAAAAGCTTAGCAAATTAGAGCTTGGTTACAGTCCCTGTACAAGCTTTTGCAATGAAGAAAGAAAAAAGGACTTGTGCCTCACACTTGGTGCAGGTGAACACTGAACACTCTGGTTGTGCATCTGAAACCACACTCTTTGGCTGCACGCCCACCTCCATGGCAGATGCTGCCTCTTTTATTTTAATTTTTTTTCCTTTATGAACCAGAATGAGGTGTTCTGAATCTAGGAGGAGTCTATTTCTTCCCTCGATGCATATGTACAATTCTTATTAATTTTAATGAGAATTATGTTTGCACATTGAGACAGAATAAATCCCCGAGGGAAGAATCTTGCCCTTGGATGCATACTCGTAATTTCCATTAAAGGGACTGAACCCCAAGGGAACCATTCATGGGTGCCTGAGGGCAAAATCTGACCCTGCATAAAAACAAAGAAAAAAAAAGAAAACCTCAAAACGAAAAGCCAAAATGAAACCATTACATAAATTCCCAGGTCATCCTAGATTTGTAGATGACCAAAATATAATATAAACATTCAGTTCCTGGCTCTTCTAAGGCTGAAACAGCCATCATAACAGAGTCCAGTCTTTCAGTTAGGGCACTGTTGAGAAACAACAGTGTACACAGGGTAGACTGCATCGTGTGTTTCTAAAACAGAAACACAACTGCAAAAACAAGAGACACAATTATCGATCATTGTATTAATGAAGAGAGTGTCTGACTTTGTGACTGCAGCCTCCACATCAAGGATTATGGACAATTTACATGGTTTTGCCAGTGAATCCTGCACAGAACTTTTGAAAGTGGCCCTAATATCTAGTGGATACTCTCCGGGCAGGGATCTGCTTGAAGGAGATATGATTGATGGTCTTTCATTCCTAATTCACTGTTTATACTTGTAGCCAGCCTTCTGGGAAAATACCTCATTCATCAGGGTATTAGTGAATTCAACCAACGTATGGCACCTTCATTTTAACAAACTAAAGGAGAAAAGCTAAATGGGGGAAATTGACAACCATCTCTGATTCTATGATAATGCAATTAGGCTGCTCCTCTCCAGAGCTTTGCTAATTCACAGAACAGCTTCAGTCGGCAGGTCATAAATATATGATCATTTTTCACACTTTGAAAAGTAATGATGCCTTGACGTGAATCAATAAATCTTGGTGAAGTCCTTTATACTTTTATGTTTGCCATGCTCTGCAAGTCAGTTTCAAAACTTGTGCGTATTAAATCTGACTTGCTATCCAGCCTGTGTTTACATAATCTAATTTAACAAAGTCTCAAATAAACGTGTAAATGAAGTGTTTATAGTAAGCACAAGGAAAGTTTCCCTTTCATTGAGAAAGTGTGATATGGTGCATCAAACTATTTTAATTTGCACCCTGAAATACTCATATTTGCAAATGTGCCACATACAGAGAGCTGTTGCTCCTAAAATTTGGTAGTTTCTATATTGAGCTTTGCATGTTATGCTCAATAACTGAATTAAAAAAATTCTACTGCATACAACACAGAGTGTAATGCATTATTTATCTCAAATGGATCTGTTGCCACACATCCAGAAAATGTTAATATTTATCTCTAAGACCAAAAAAGGGGGAGGGACTTTGCTCATCTTTCTAAAACAATTGCATAAAAGTAAGTGGCACATGCGTGCATACACACACACACACACACACACACACACACACACACACACACACACCTAGCAAATATACACAGCAGCATAGCACTTTTCTAACAATCATAGTTCCCCAGGCTCTACAGGGAATAAGAAGATGGACAGACTAATGAATACAGCAGGTAGCAAGTGGTTGAGGTTTGCTTAAGAATGAATTATCAAACAGCTACAAATTGCCAATTTAAAGAGGTTACACCACACAGTACATAGCGTTTTATTTTTTCATTCCTGGAATGGCTGACAATTTTCCTGGATGAAAACTGAAATGACACTAAATCATAAATGTACCTGCTGTGCTGTCATTCCCATTAAACGCCTCCTTTGTTTTGTTTATTCACTGTTCATAGTTACCAAAAATGCAGTGTTTTATATCAAGGGGAGGAAGCAGCATTTTTATTAATGATCTAGATGACAATACATTTTAAAATTAACAATAAAACAATTGGTACTTGACTCCCAAGACTTTCACAGTCATTTGGATATGGTAATGAAAACAAATATTGCATAGAAAATAGTTGGAGAAGTGTTGGAGCTTTGTGCTTAATCTCCATTATTCCGTGCTTGCTATGATGAGCAATTGATATGATACACTGCCTGTACACACAGGAAGGGTGAGGAGAACTGCTAATTCCACTGAGTGAAATCCAAATTTTATCTTGAGTGCTGTTAATGTTGCCTCAAGCATTCATGTTCCTTATAGGAGTGATCATATTGAGCAAAAGTCAGCAGTGACCAACACAGTACAGTTTCATGATAAATTTAATTTTTCAAAATTAGAAGGCAAAATCAGAAACTGTTTCAGAAAAGGGGGTTGGAGAAAACCTTCAAATAGTAGCAAAGGGATACTGACTGATGGTCACCTTCCAGCTAATAATTATGTTTGTGTATGTAGATACACATTTGTGTGTGTGTGTGTGTGTGTGTGTGTGTGTGTGTAAATGTGAATCCACATATATCATGGCACATATGTGGAAGTTAGAGGAGTCCTCAGGTATGGGCCAAAGTCTCCAGAGATTCTGTTGTCTCTACCGCCCTGTGGGAGCATCAGAATTACAGATGCTTAAGGTACATGTTTGCTTTTATGTAGGTTATGGAGATTTGCACTTAAGCCCTCATACTTGACAGCAAATACATTTAACCACCGAGCTGTCTCCCATCCCCTACAGAGGGATTTTTATTCTTCAGATCTACATACAACACAATACTTTTGTATTTCCTACAGAGGACTCTAGTTTGATTTTAAGGTAAAATATGCAGTATCCTCCAAAAAACCACATTACTTCAAAACATATTGAGTGCTGGGAAACGTCCTCTAAAATTACTGGACTGGATCTCATGTCTTGCTACCTATTTCTGACCACGAGTCTGTTGGTGTCCCAGAATCTATTTTATGAAGGTCATTGCAAGGAAAACCTATAGATTAATGATGCAAGTTAGCAACACTTTACTGATAGTAGGTCTAACCTCGGCTGAGTGACAGCAGAATTGAGAAAGTAAAGCGGTAGGGCAAACAAGATGGTGGCTGTTGGGGCAGCAGCAGGGAGGCCACAGGGGTCACTCTGATTGGTACTGTCGCTTTCCTCATTCATCAAGCAAGGGCAGACATCTCAAATCATTTACCAGATGGGGTAGCTCATCGGTTTAAACACCTGATATGAAGCCATCCGTCATCTCATAACACGGAGGTTGGGTTGCAGCTGGCTGTGTGCTAGCAGCTTGAGTGCACATGTGATGGTCTCGAGCCAGGGAGCAGACTTCAAGGGGTGGTAGTCCTCCACTAGACCACAGAACAGGTGGACCCTGAGAGACAGTGAAAAGCTCCACCATGTGGTCCAGAGGTTAGGACTGCGCTCACTGCTGCATTTGAACAGCCATCACGGCCAGGTGGTGCTGACCCCCAATTAGGTCAACTTTAGACTGGCTAGAGGACAGACTTAAAAGATACACAGGAAAATGCAGGAAACCTGGCATTTTACTGGAAGAAGAACTTTTGTTATCACACACACACACACACACACACACACACACACACACACACACATTTAAATCAAAGGCTTAGAGAGATAAATTTTCTCTAAAACATAACTTTGTTTTTCTTCTTTAAAAAATGGTAAGCAAAGCATCCTGATAATTTTTAAATGGGGGAGGAGGTAGTAACTTCTAGGGAATCATCATGAATCCTGTTATTTGTGCTCACCATGGAGAAAACTAATGTAACAAAGAAAATCAGACAAAGAGACAAATTATGCGCACTTAAACTGAAAGTGTTTATTGCCATGTGAAATATAATTATGATGATTTAAAATGTTCTCTGCTCAGACAGGCTAGAGCATATTAGAATAAGGGCCAGTCTTTCAAAAGAGAAAGAGCCTTTCCCTCAGTTCCACAGGAGCATGGAAAATGGGGCCAAGCTGAGGGTAGCCTCCTTTTTTCACTCTGGTGGAGTGTGTGGGAAACCAACCTTTTATTTGTCAAAATTAAAGCCATTCAATTGGAGAGTCCATAACGGAGATAACACGTTAACTAGTAAAGACTTAATCCTCTTATGTCCTTAGTGGAATAAAATAAAGAAGTTGATTCTGCTTAGCGTGTGACACTCCGTATTGTCATAATTCCCAGTGAGGTTCTCCTCTGCAGCATACACCACTTGGATCCTCTCATTTCTAAGTTAGATGGGGGACTGCGGTTTCCCTCCTAAACTCCTTGTGCCTGGAGACAGTTCTTGTGAGTATGATTGGCAGCTGTGTGAGGGTGGATCTGCTCCTGATGTGGTTTCTGCACCAAGTTCCCATTCTCTCCTCCTTTCACCTTTACTTTGGGATAAATCTGTGTCCTGGAGACAGATATTCCTGTCTACTCCTACTAAGGTGGGAACTTTGAATGTTTATCCAGACACATAAGAAAAGCCAAATCAAACAGAAAGCATGACCCTCATCTTGATAGTATTGAACCCTTAGGCTTTTTCTTAAAAAACAAAACCAAAAACAACAACAAAAAAGCCCTCTTAGTATTGTTGTGCTCAAATAGTTAACCTTGAATGTAATAAAGATGTTATTGAGATGAAATGTTAAAAACATATGTACTACAGAGATTTTTAACATGGAAAAGAAAGACAACTAAGTTCACCTCTGTTCAGATATTACACTTGTTCAAAATCTCTAAGAAACTTCTCTACATTAAAAGATTTTTTTCAGTCATGGAAATGTGACCATTCAGTGTTTTTTATTGTGAAATGCTTGTCTTGATGGTTTATAAAATTAAACAGGACTTTGCATTAAATCATCACCATGATAAAATTTCTATTATTAGTGACAGTTGTTTTCTATAAATGTACAAGTAAAATGAGTTGTTTTGCTCATAGTAAACAGGGAACATTTTACATTTTTCCTCCAGTAGCGTTCACAGAAGGTTATATTCTGCCAGTGGCCATGCAAGGTATTAGGGAGAAAAGGACATTTGTGTCACAGTTCTTCTCCTTCAGGACCTAGGCCAAGGTTCTTAAGGCTGTACAAACAAACAAACACCCCATTTCTTGGCAAAAATTTAAATATATATGAAAGCAAAATGCCTATCTACAAAGGAATACAGCCAATGGTACCTATATAGGATAGATGAAGTTTAAACTTGAGTTTTCTGCTTTTCCTTTATCTATTAGTTCTGTTTTTAATCAACAAATTAATTAATGTCTTTATTTATTTGTTTTGTGCACAGAAATGTAAGTGTCAGAGGGCAACTAGTGTGGGTCTGAAGGCTCAGACTTAGGCCATCAGACTTGGTGGCAAACACTTTAACTCACTGAGCCTGTCTATGACTCCTTAACTCTTTTTTCTTTTTTGAGCTGAGGATCTATCCCAGGGCCTTGCACTTGCTAGGCAGGCGCTCTACCACTGAGCTAAATCCCCACTCCTTAACTCTTAATGTCTTCCTCACAGTTCATTTATTTCCCTAGAACGATAATACTTTAGACACAGTATATTAAAATAATAGTTAAAAACATAACATCACTTCTCTAGCATTATGTTTTTACTGTTTCGCATGCATATATTTAATTATGTATATGTAATATATATTGTACACACACACACACACACACACACACACAGAGACACACACACACACACAGACACACACATAACATATTTCGATTATGTTCACTCTTTCCCCAATTGCTTGTTATCTTTTGTTCTTGTCGTTCTGAATTCCTTTTCCTGTCTTGTCCTTCAGTGACTACACCACTGAAGAACATGACACACCCTCCCACACAACTGTTAAGAGTCAATAGCTCCACAGAAAGGGGTGGGTCCCATGGGTAATTCCTCCATCCAGCTATGGAAGGCTCAGGGGCCCAGGCTGGGGGGCGCTGCACTGCTGCCGTGGTTGTCTCATCTGGAAGGCAGTGCTTCATGGCACCCTACCCCGTCCTCCGGCTCTTCCACTTTTCTGCCTCTGCTTTTGGTGTGTTCCCGGGCCCTTATCAGAGTTATACAAATAAAGCAAAATTTTAAAATACTTTTATTGATCTGGGTAGGTGGCTTAGTGGTTAAGAGCACTTGTTGCTCCTGCAGAGACCTGCGTTTGACTTTCAGCAGCCACATGGTGGTTCCCAACCATGTCACTCCAGTCCCAAGAAATCTGATGCCCTCTTCTGATCTCCACAGGTAACAGGCACATACACAGTGTAAATATGTACATGTAGAGCTGAGCAGTGGTGGCACACGCCTTTAATCCCAGTACTCGGGAGGCAGAGCCAGGCAGATCTCTGTGAGTTTGAGGCCAGCCTGGTCTACAGAGTGAGATCGAGGACAGGCACCAAAACTACCTAGAGAAACCCTGTCTAAAAGAACAGCAACAACAAAAATATGTACATGTAGGCAAAATGTTAATACACACAAAGCACTAAAAATCTAAAACAAAAATTAAAAATATTTTTATTAGTTCTTTGAGAAGTTAACAAACTATATTTAGTCTTATTACCTTTTCCCTCTGTTAAGTCCCTCCCAGATCCATCCCTTTCCCTACTCACCTAACTTTGTGTCCTATTTTTTATTGTTTGTTTTCTGGAAAATCCATCAAGCCTAATTACTGCTGCCCATACACTCTTGGCTGTGTGGTCACCCATTGGAGTATGGTGGACCTGCCAGGACCACACTCTTAAAGAAAACTGACTCTTTTCCTGGCAGCTATCAATCATCAATGCTTTCTCAGCTAGGGATGGGACTTTATGTCCACCTACCCACTCCACACTGGGGTTAGTCCTGGTCGAGCTTGTGCAGGGCCTGTGTGTGTTGTCACAAACATGGTGACTTCATATGTGCCACTGTCATGCTGTGTCCAGAAAACACTATTTCCCTCTAGTCATCCACCATCTCTGGTTCCTACAGTCTCCTTGACCCCTCTTCTAGGATGATGACTGAGCCTTGGGAGGACTGGATGTGATATAGGTATCTCAAGTAGGGCTGAGCATTCTGCAGTCTCTTTCTCTCTGAGTGTTTTCCAGTTGTGGGTTTCTGTGTTGTCATCTACTGCAAGAAGAAGCTTCTCTGATGAGGACTGAATATCGATATAGTGGTAAGCCATTAGGAGTTGGTGTGATTTTATGTCCATTCAGCAGAAAGGTAGCAGCAGGTTCTACTCTAGGTCTCAATACCTGTCTGCCGTACATTCTTATACCAGATAATGGTTCCAGCTATAGTTTCATCTTGTGAGTGGACCTTAAATCCAATTAGAAAGTGAATAAATACTCCATGATATTCATTTCACTATTTTGCCAGTGAGCATGGCTTGCCCAGCTAGTCATTATGGTAGCTTGTAAGGTTCACAGTGGGGTAGACTGGTGATAATTCTTTCTTCTAGGAACAAGTACAATATCTTCCATCACTATGAGAGCTAGCCTCTACAGGATAAAGTGTCCCAATCAGTACCAGCTTGATTTCTCCATATTCTATGATTCAAGCCTGTGTTATTTTTAACAACAGGATCTTACCTTCAAGTTCTTGAGGTAACCAAGGGCAATAGCTTGCATTGTTTGGGGGTCTTTGGGACCCCATTGCCAACAACTCCAGAAATGGTAAGCTATTCCTGGCACTGGACTTTTTGTTAGCCTATGGTGTCCAGTAGGGGCTATGTCATCCTGTCATAAGGTAACTCCATTTTTATGTATGTGTACACGTATTTATAGAAATAAGCTTTCCATGGGTTAAGTGGGTAGAGGATGGGAGAACAGGATACAGGAAGGAATATAGAATGGGAATATTAACACTAAAGATATTTTGAAAAAGTTTTATATAAAACATCACATTTTATGAACTCATTTCCTTATATTCATGTAATTCAAAGGAAACCAAGCATATGTCTATAATAATATGGAAACAATATAAACTTTTCTATTAAACTTGATGTGACACATAAAATGGGCCTACCACTGCTTTAATTAATATGAGAAATGTTTTCACATATTTTAGAAGAGATATTAGTGATTAAAATGACATATTCTCTTCATCTGTGGCTCATAGTAATTTTTTTTTTTTATAAATATTTGGGAATATACCAATGCATTTTACTGTATGAGGTACAAAACCTGCAGAGTAAATAAGATGAGTATAGACAGTCACTTAAGGTGGCAGCCCTAGAAGTTATTTCTATAAAAGAGATTTATAATAAATTCAATGGACAAATAATGAAAATCAGTTTATGGAGGATATATCATTCTTGGTAGGGACAATTTTTTTTTTTGGAATTCTTAGTAGATCTGAGAAAAGGTATAGTTCACTCCAATTTGATAGAATAGTATAAGCTCAAAGGGACTTTTAACAAGAAAAAGAATATTTTATTTATTTACTAAACAAATATTAAAAGACACATGTCAAACATCTAAGTAGCCTTGTAAATTTATACTTTGAAATCGTCTTTGATTCTAATGTATACTAATGCAATGTATTACAGTGGTGAGGATGGTGCTGGTGGTTGTGATGTGATGGTGATGGGATGATGGTTGTGATGTGGTGATGATGGTGCTGGTGGTTATAATGATGATTAGTCTGAGACAAGCTCTTGCTATGTAGCTCAAGCTAGTCATAAACTTGCTATGCAGATTATACAAACCTGCAATTTACAATCATCTTGCTTCAACTTCCCAAGTGGTGGGATTATAGGCATGTATCACCATGCCGGGTTATGAGATATACTTTTAAAGCAAAATGTAAAATGTAAATAGATATGCTAAAGCAACCAAATATATGAAGTAAATTTCTTCATTGACATAGTTAATGGATGTACAGACAGTTGCTCTGTAGGAGGACGTAGAGTAGAACCAACTTCACTACTTGAAACCTCAGTCTGGGTGATGGGCTTCTCTTATTTACAAGGCTACAAAAAAGAAAAGGTGGTTTCTGGGAAATCATGGAAGACAGAAAAGAGCACATACAGCTTGGGACTTTGAACCAAGTCTCAAGAGGACTTTGACAGGGACTATGGATTTCTTTACAACTTTGTTGTATAACGATAGTTTTTAAAATAACAAGACATGGTTTTAATATGAGAGGTTTAGGGAATTGACGAATCAAGAGACACAAAACAGATGACGGATGCAGCCCTGGAATACTTCTTTCACTCACAGGGCAGAACAAATCAAGTACTACAGAAGAGATAACATCAAAACTATGAGTGTGATTTTTGGCTTATAAAATTTCCCTTCATAAGCCATGTCTGGTGGCTCAGGCCCAGATCCCAGCTACTTGGAAGTCTGAGACAGGAGGATTTCAAGTTAAAGGCCTGCCTGGGATACAGAATGAGTTCAGTGTCAACCTAGACAGCATGCTTTGACATTGTCCCCAACTACAATGAGAAAAGGGAGCTGAGAATGCAGCTCATTGGTAACAGGGCTTGTCCAGCATGCAGAAAGACCGAGGTTCTATTCCCAAGTCTTCATGAAAAAATTTGCAGAGTAGAACCACCTGTAAATATTTTAACACAAATATGCTTAGGGTATTTTATAAGAAACAACATCCATAAAGAACAACAACAAAATGAGTGAGTTAGGAAAAAGTAATCAATAATCTCAAAAGCTAATAAAGCCGGTGGGGAAGACCTGGGAGGAGTTGAGTTAGGAGAAAGAATGTGGTCGAAATATATTTTATACAAAATAATTTAAAAATTAAATTTATGAAAACCAAGAAAACTGTATAGACAAGGGAATACCTTACAAATTGGAATGGGATCTTTATATCACAACAGTACAGAAAGGCAAGCACCTTACCCTGAAAGTGAAGCACAGGGTAGTGCCATCTGACCTCAGCCAGCTGTTGTCTGTACCTACCCTGCTGCTACTTCGACAGAATGAGAAATAGTCTGTGTGTATGGCTCAGAAGAGTGGCCTTTTGCTCCTTGAGTTTGAGTTAGCTTGCTACTCCTACCAAGAAATGTCTGCCAGGAGGCTGAGCCTTGTGGCAGCATTAGCCTTTGAAGAGAGCAGTCTTAGTGAGAAGTTGATTACACAGGACCTTGTCTCCCCTGAGAGGGGCAGCAATTCATTTTGGCTAGATTTGACATATAGTCTGGGTATGGAGCCTCTTTTTCTGCCCTTGGGAGCTCAACCCGTACAGCATGTCTGATTCAGTGACACAGAACATTACAAAAATCACCACAGACTAGTAACAGCAGGGCAGATGTGGCACATGGCCAGGGTCCTATCTGATTACAGTGCTTCCAAAGCTGTGGGGCTGGCAGAGGAACAAGTGTAGCCAGTGGTGTGGCTGATTGCCTCCATCCTATGGACATATATTGCAGTGTATAGTACATTCAGATTTTTTCCAGTGCTTTGGTTCCTTACAAATAAATCTCCCATGATCTCTTATGAAGAAGTATTATAAAATGTAGCTTTAAATCACATTTTATTTATTTGCTCTCTCTCTCTCTCTCTCTCTCTCTCTCTCTCTCTTGTGTGTGTGTGTGTGTGTGTGTGTGTGTGTGTGTGTGTGTGTGTGGTCACACATGCCACAGTGATTGTATAGAGGTCAAAGGACAACTTGAGAGAGTCAGTTTTCTTCTACCATAGCATCCTGGGATCAAACTCAGGCTTGGTGACAAATGCTGGCCTTACATAGAAGTCTTTGCATAGACATTTTCACTTCTTTGGAGTAAATGAATGAAATGTAATTTCTGGGGTATATGGCAGATTAATATTTAACTTTATAAGAAACTGCTAAAACATTCTCCCAACAACTGTATCAATTTTCATTCCTATAAACAAGTATGAAGTTTCTTTGCTAGTATTTGAGATTCCAGAAGACTTCTATTGCTATCCCTTGTTTTTCATTTGCGTTTCTCTGATGCTGCTTTTGTGTAATAATGCAATAATGTTAACATGCATTTGGCTACTACATTTGTTCATATTTAGTCTTACAAATGAAATATCTAAATCTTTTGATTTTTTGCTCACTCTTTGAATTATGAGAGTACAAATCTTCACTATATTTTTTAAATTTGTAATAATTTTGTCAGGCATTGGTGGTGCACACCTTTAATCCCAGTCCTTGGGAGACAGAGGCAGGAAGATCTCTGATTTTGAAGCCAGCCTGGTCTACAGAGTGAGTCCCAGGACAACCAGGATCACAGAGAAAGAAACTCTGTCTCTTGACACACAAATTCCACCTCCTCAGAAAAGAAAAAAACCCTCAAAACAACAAAAAGAAAAAAAAGCCATAAAAATTTTATTAAAAGTTATTCAACTTTTGATAACATTTATTTCTCCATTTTTCTTGTATACACTTCTTATGCAGATTGAAGAATTATTACATAAGTCAAGGCCACAAAGAATTTTCAGTCTTTTCACCCAGAAATTGCAGTTTTCTTTATACACAAAGCTCAATAATGTTTTAGAAACTAAATATTTTATATTCCTAGGCAAGTGTCAGAGTTGATTCTTTGCCATATAGATGTCACAACATACATGTTGACAGCAAAACTGTCTCTCTATGGAGTTAACTTGTCAAAAATTGACCACACGTGTATAGATAAGTGGACAAAACTTTAATATTAACTAATACATTTTGTAAATAGCTGAGAAGTCAGTGTACAGAATTGCAGATACATGGCTCATCTCTGCACAGATGTACCTCATTAGTAAAACTTCTCTCTATGCCAGTATGTTAACTGTAGCGAATGAAATGATGTTGGGATATTATTAACTATTATCAACAGTTTACTTTGCTTCTTTCTTGTGCTAGAAAAGTTTATCCTTACTTAGTTGTGCTGTGCAATCCAACCGGCCTGAGGGTAAGTAGCAGCCACTGAGATCTGTTTTCAGCATTGTAACAGTCTTTGCTCCTGCCACTCACTCACACCCGTCTTCCTTAGAACCTGGACAACAATTCTCCTTTTCACCGTCTCTACAACTTTGTCTACTCCAGAATTTCCAACAGTGGACATTGTACAGGATGAGCCTTTTCAGTTGGGTTTATTTTACTTACTAATACATATTAAAATTCTTCCACATCTCTTTATGCCTTAAGAACTAATTTCATTTTTACTAATGAATAATATTTCATTATATGAACACATCTATGTTCATTACTCCATTTACTTAAATACACATCATTGAGCTCAGGTTCTGGTGATTATGAATAAGGCCGGTGTAGATAATGATTTTGTGTTTTTGTGCATAAACTTTCAGTTTGACTTGGCAATTTTGAGGAGTGCCATTGCTGTGTCTTAAGGGAACACTACATTTTGCTTTGTAAGGAATAGTCTTCTAAAATGGTTACATTATTTTGTATTCCCACCATGAGTAAGAGTTCTTATTTCTCCTCATCTTTGTTAGCATTCTTTAAAAAAAAAATCTATTTCTAACTTTTCTACACTGATAGGTATTCAGTGTTGCTTTAATTTTAATTTCCCGATAACATGTAGTAGCAACATTATTATTTGTACATTGTGAAAATTCTTAGATGAGTGATCTGTTGTTTTTGTTTTTATTTAAAAAAATCACTCAATATTTGATTTTTTAAGTGAGTTTTAGAAGTTCTTTGTACATTTTGGATACAAGTCCCTCTTACATGTGTTTATAAATATTCTCTATGTTTGTGGTGAATGTTTTCATCTAAGAATATTTCAAACTAAAATTTTTATGCCAAATATTTAAAATAGGTACTAAGTAATCAAAAGCTTCCAGGTCAGTATAGAAAAAAGAAGACTATTGTACAACACTATCTATCTAAGAGAGAAGAAATTAAAGGAAAAAAAAAGCCACAAAAGCAAACAAGATAATAAGTAGAAAGTGAAAAACAGCAATATCAGAGCTATGCCCCCATCCATCAAAAAAGTAAGTGTACATATACTGAATGTACTTATTACAATGCTCTGCTTTCAAGATTGCTTAAAAATGTGTTATGGAACTGAATATGGCCCATGCTTTGAATCCCAGCACTCAGGAGGGTGAACAGGAAGATTACCTGGAGCTCTGGGACAGCCTGAGCTACTTAGGGAGCCTACCATTTATCAGACAGCCTTGGCTATAGTGAGAGACTCTTTGTCAAGAAACATTGACAGACATGAATTATGTGTAACAATGAACAGTTCATCTGGTAATAGGGAAATAGAAGGTTAAGAAAAATGAGAAAGTGTTCTAAAATGGCCCAAAGTAAGTCATTTAACAATGTTAATATCTGATAAAATATATTTTAGAAAAATATAACAATATAGCATATAATATTAATATATTAAAGGAGAAGAAATGTAACAATTGACATGTAAGCATTCAATTTTTAGTCATGGTTGTGTACTGTTTGCCATGTAGATGTTAAAAATGAATAAATTACATATTTTAAAAAATGAATGAGTGAAAACCTAGCCATTAGGGTAAAGGTTAATGTCTGAACTGTCACTTACACCTCTGTGAGAGGGAAAATAAGTTTTCTCCAGTGGAACGACACTCAGTATTTAGGAGTACTTGACCAGCAAATAATGGACTCTACAAGTTTTTTTGTGTGTGGTTTTATTTGGTTACAGTTTGATGTTTTATTTTTTTTCTTTTTGGATGATGTTGTATTTTTGTTTTCTCGGCTTGGGGGTATTTATTTGGTTTTTGGTTTGTTTTTTGAAGAAAGAACTTAAAGTTGTGTGGATAGGAAAGAGGAGAGGATCTGGAAAGATAGAGGAGAGAAAGAACATGATCAAAATATATTTAAATTTAAATTTTTTAACTAACAAAAAGACTCAACAATAAAAACAACAAAAAAGATCAATAAATTGACAGCTAAGATATGCATATGCATTACAGATGGAGGGCTGGAGTGGCTAGTCAGTGCTTAAGATATAACACTGTGGTATTTCTGCTCCCTACTCAGTCATTGACCAAGCAAAATGCCCTATTTCCTACAATAAGCTGTTCTCGTAAGATCTGCCTGTAATTGTTCTGTTCACTGTGTGTGAAATTTAAGCTGAGAAACAGTAAAAGGCAGTGTACAGAGGAGTTAGGAACAGATTCCAGGAAGCAGTGTCAAAAGCCATCCTCGCCGGGAGGCTTCCAGGACTGGAGGCTATAAAGGGAAGAAGATTCGCTATCAATCCTTTTTGACTCACTTGTAAGAAATCTTCCCTTTTGTTTAGAGAAACTTCAATTCTTTCTCATGCCTAATTGCTCCAAACAATAAAATGTTTCTCAGAAATAGTATGAGATACACTTACATGTTTGCTACATGTTTGGAATGCCCTCAAATCTGTTTATAGCCCTTACAATGATGGGCTCCATTTAGGTTTCCTGTTGTACAAATTAACCAGAGTCAATTAGAGAGTTCAGAGCTCTGAATATGTTTAGTAAATTAGTTCTTTGGAAACAGCATTTACCTATGCATGCTTCATATTGAAATTTATTTTGTGTCTATCCTACACCAAATAAAATGGGTTTGCACAGTGAAAAATCTCAAGATTAGTGAGAAAATATAGGGTATAGAAGAGGCTCCCATGAGAAATTGCAGAATAATGCACTTGTGTTGCCTCATAATGTAACAAATATGATCAAAGGAATTAGATGTAACATCTTTTTTTGCAAGATAATTAAGAATTAAATGGAAATAAAAATGTTTTATTCAATCATCTCTGAAATTACATACAAACATATCTATGCATGAATGTATTTGATAATACACAGAAAATATTTCAAATCTATATGTTTGTTAGTTTTAGTGTTTCTGAAGTGTGATTTTTAGGCATAGAAGAAAATTGAAATGTTTATGTACAATGCAGACTGAAAAAGTATATTCATTTTAACATGCACCAGGATTTGAAGAAGTCTAATTAGAGTCTTTTTTTTTTTTTTTATTTCTAAGACACAGTGAGTCTGAGTCAAGGGCTTTCTAACAATAAAGATATTTCATTAGGATGAGGTATTAGAAGCTTGTGATCTCAGCATTTAGGAGGCTGAGGCAGGAGGCCAGCCTGGGTTAAATAGTAGGACTCTGTCTTAAAAGAAAAAGCAAACTGAATCGAAGTAAAACCATAGCAGCAAAATGCAGAGTTTTAATTATCTGAAACAAAACCCAATCAGTGACATTTTCTCTGCATTTGGAGTATTTTAAGAATCTAAGCGGGGTTGGGGATTTAGCTCAGTGGTAAAGTGCTTGCCTAGCAAGCCCAAGGCCCTGGGTTCGGTCCTCAGCTCTGGAAGAAAAAAAAAAAGAATCTAAGCATGTGTTCTCATAAAAAACAACAGAGTTTTGAATTGTTTGGCCTGGATGCTAAATGAATGGAGGACTATTATGAGGTGAATATCTCCTCAGAGTCCACCACAGGCAGAAAGGCGCTTGAGATGTTGAAGGAGCAGCATCTAAAGAATGACAAGATTGTTTTGACTGAGTGGAGCAGTTAACAGGGGTCCACTTAAATGACTGATTGGATCGATATAGCAAACAATCCATCAACTAGGTATTTCGACAAAGAATGCAGATACAAAGACTCTGATTAGAGGGAAACAGTCTTTTAATTTAGCACTAAGGCATGAATTCAAGTAAGACTATAGACTCTGTCTCTAAAGCTCTTACACATTAGGGCAGGCACAATAGATTGAGTAATTTTTTCAGCCAATAAATATTTATTTGGGACCTACATTTCTGCTAACCCTGAACTATTCAAAACAAGAGACTATCTAAAATTAATTAAAATATCTCATGATCTGTTATAGTTTTAATTGTTCACTCCTAAAAGACTTTTGTGAAATACTAATTTCCCCATAGATGTGAATGTGACCTTTATTGGAAACAGGACAATTGTAAATGTAGGTAGGTTAAGATCAGGTTGTTGGTGTAGTCCTTCAGCTGATGCAACTGGGATCCTTGCAAGGAGAGAAGAAAGAAAAAGGAGAGATGCTCAGGAGTTGACAAACAGGGAGAAGCTGTGTGCAGGTGCAAGCACAGATGAAATAATGCACCCAGAGTCTCAGAATGCCAAGGACTGCCAGTGAGTGTCCAAATTCAGGAGAGAGGCACTGAGCAGATTCCACCCAGAATTCACTGAAGGAACTAATCCTGTTGACAGCCACTAAACCAATTTAATGGTCTCTCCCACAAGTAATACGCCTCCCATTTTTCTAGATGGTAAAATTGAAAAATTACTCATTAGTATGGAATTTAAAATTCTTCACTATCTCTTTGTTTCTGCATTTAAACATTTTCAGTTCGTTGAGTAAAGATTTTGGATCTTTACGTGCACTGACTTATTATTAATAACAATGTTCTTACTTCTCTGTCTGCTCCTGCATAGTTGCTCATTTTCCAAATCTGTTTGGCATTGTTTATGATCTAAACATTATTTATAATTTGTTGCATATCTCTATCTATCTATCTATCTATCTATCTATCTATCTATCTATCTATCTATCTATCTATCTATCTATACATCTATGTCCCCAATAACCATTTAATCTGACTCTAAGTAACTCATTTTATATTGTGGTTTTAGTCATCAAACAGTCTTTTTTTTCTACCTCTTGAAATTAATATTTAATTGTTCATTGCTGGTTTAAGTGTGCTGTTTGTACACTCAAAGATCTTAATGAAGAGGTTGGTGAACTAGGTAAGTGAAACTCTCAGACTAGTTAATCACTTGTAAATATCATACCAGACGGTCTGATTTAGTGGTGAGGTATCTCATAGATATTGTATAGAATGATGGTGTAAGCCTTGAGGTTTGGATGATAAATCATTTCTGAATCGGCGTGGATTCATAATAATGGGTTTACATTCTGGCCTTTATATATTCCTTGATGGAATAAGGGCTATTAAATTGTGAATTATGACCTATGCAAATGTGAAACTCATCTGTAGAGAAAAATGATGAGCAATGTTACCTACAAAGTGTGATGTGTCAATCAGTTTGTATGACTAGGTAATTTGATGAAATTTATTTCAGAGCACCCTCACAGGCAGAGGAGCAAGAGGCATCTCCTGTGATTTTACTTTGTTGCATTTTTCTGTTTGACTAGGTTTATATCTGGATTGGGGAAACCCTTTCCAGAAACCCATGCAGCAGCTGTGAGAATCCTGTTCAATGCCAATTACATGAAGTCACCAACTCTGACCCAGCTCACTGGGATTAGATTACCTTTGAGACCTGTGTGCTAGAGCCCAGCCATGTGAAAGCACAGTGGTCCCTGCCCAGACTCCGCCCCCTTAATCCTTAATCAACACGTCTGTGTGGGTATGCTTCAAAGAAGCTGGACAGAGGGCAAATCACTATGCTGCCAAAGGGCCTCTGCCAAGGAGAGTGCACCAGGTTCACTGTTTGGTAGACAGCTTGAATTTTTACCTTTATGTCCAGCTTTGCAAATATTCCTGAGTTCTGCAGAGGAGCATGTTTGTGAACACTCTCTCCTTTTTGGCATACTCAAGACAGTACATCCTAGCCTCATGAAGACTTGTTTGCTGTTGGTTCTGTGAGCTCCATTTCATGTACAGGACCCCAGACAGCAAGGTACTGATGTCATAACAGTCCCAAGGCAGAGGGGCTGGAAAAAAGTCAGACATGGAAAAATGAGATTCCAAACTGCTGTTCTTCATTTTTATTGGTTTTTGCTTTATTTGGATAGTTTGTGGATCCAGAAGATTTATCCATTCTTATTCCTTCTTCCCATAATTTTTAATTGTTGTGTGAGGAGGGAGTTCAGGGCCGTGCACACCCTAGGCTAGCACTGAGCAACAACTTTAATCCTATTTTATGTATTTTTTAAACTTTATTTTATGAGAATATCAAGGCCATTTCTCAGATCCATGGAAGAGCTATGATCCCAAATCAGGAGAAAACACATTACCAAAATGGATCAGTTCCTTAGGCATTTGTTTGCATTAAAATAGAAGGGGAAAAGATTCATTTCTAATATTATGAAAATTAGGTAAATGGATTAATCTTATCTTTAAAGATCAATGAAAATGGAAGTGGTATCATTTGAATCATGAAACTGGTTATAATGGGGTTTGAGACATCATTTGAAGTCTCTTGAATATTATTTACTTATTTATTCATTGATGCATATGGGGTTCCCCTTGACCCCACCTGGCCACAGGAGGGGTAGTGCACAACTGGATAATCAGATGCAGTGGGGAGCCTTGTCAAGCAGTAACTCGTTTATTAAGCATCAGCATACCCTTTATAAAGCACCAAACCACAAGTCACTTTCCTTTTACCAAACACAACAAAGGTCACATATCCATGAGCCTCTCCTGGCATAGCTCAGCACGATGATCAGGAGGAGGCCATGCACCTATGTCATCTCTCCTGATCCCAAGAACCAATCATAATTTTTGGTAAACAAGTTAGGTCCCTGCCCAGCTCATTTTCTCTCAGGGCCATCTTTGGCTTTTGCAGCCTGACATGTGCTTGGTATACCCACAGTTGCATGTGTGCACACACATGTTTGTGCATGTGAATTTGGGTGCACATGTGCCACACAGTGAATGTGTATTCCAGAGGACCACTCTCAGTTGGTCTTCACCTTCTACCTTGTTTGAGACAGAGTCTCTTGTTTTTCCACTCTGTATGCCAAGCTAGCTGGCCTGGGAGCACCTAGAGACTATCCTGTCTGCCTCCTGTCTCCCCAGAACAGCTCTGGGATGACAGGCATACAGTACTGTGTCTGAATTACTCTGGTTCTGGGAATCCAAACTCAAGTCATCAGTCTTACATGGTAAGCACTTTACCTACTGAGCCACCTCCTCAGTCTGATATCTTTAGTAGCATTCCTAAGCTTGCTATAACAACTTATAGTAAACACAGGAGTTCAGTCACTCAACATTCACCCTCACACCTCAACCTACCTAAATTCTCCCCATTTTGCCCTCAGTGTTTTCCTTTCCTTGATATAAGCTCTATTAGAATAGAGATTTTTTTCCTTGTCTTGTTCATTATAGTATCTTCTTCTCCTAGGACAGTGTCTGACACAGAGTAGGTGTTCAACACATACTTATAATTAAAGCAATATTAATATTATTCCCTCTCTATCTCATCTATTGATCTGTCTGTAATGTAGCTGTCTGTCTATCTATCTATCTATCTATCTATCTATCTATCTATCTATCCATCTATCATCTAGCTACATAGCTACCTATATCTGTCCTAAAAAATCCATATTCCTTCTGAGGAAAATTTAATCTTTGATAGAAATGATTATACACATCATCAAATGGGTTGAATAAAAAAATGTTCATTGTATTTAAAAGAGGGCTTGCATTTTTGATGACAAGAAGCCCTTAAAGTATAGAATAGTAGTAGGGAGAAGGCTGAGATGAGGAGGTATTTTTTTAATGGAACATATGAAAAAGTCTCATACCTAAGACAAATTTTTGAAAGTCCTGTTTTTTCCTGTAATACAGTCATTTTGAATGAACTATAAATCCATAAGCTACAAAAATACTTTATAAAGATACCACTGTTAAAGCATGAACATACCAAGTACAAAATATAAAAATAGCTTTTAAAATTAGTAAGACCATTACAATCTGCATGAAAAAAAACCAAAACAAACCAAAATGAGTTTGAAAGAACTTAACATAATCCTCCCCAAAGAAGATATATAGGAAGTATAAAGACATATGAAAAAGAAGTCCTTAAGAAAGAGAAATAAAGTATCAGTATACCTTGAATACAATGGTATGATGGCTCATCTTGTTTGTAAATGTGATTGGATTGAGAGGGTCTCCGAAGATTAGTAAGACACAATGTAAGGCTCTATAAATGGCTCAGCAGCTAAGAATACATGGACCCTCTTCAAGCAGCTCACAGTCACCTTTAACTCTAGCTCCACAAGATGCATTACTATAAATGAGGGCACCTGCATTCATGTACACATACATAGAATTAAAAGAATGTTTTATCCTTTTAAAAAGTATTAATTTCTATATTACAAATTAAGGATTTTTATATATTTTTCTCTTGTTTTCTTAAAAGTTCATTTTCTTTTTGCTTATGTGTACGCATGTACATATGTGCATCTTCATGTTCATATGCACACATGCGTTTAGACATCAGGAAAGTCAGAAGAGGGTCAACATCACTTGGAACAGGAGTGTCAGGTGATTGTGAATCACTTGATGTGGGTGCTGGGATCCGATTTCCAGTTGTCTGCAAGAACAAGTACTCAGTCACTGAGTCATCTCTCTAGGTCCTTGTCTTAGTTTTATAATAGAACAATTTTATGTTCTAAAATTGACTTAGCATTTGAAACTTGAGGATGAATCTGTCTACTCTTCATGCTTTGTGAGTATTTATTATTTTCTTTAGTTAATTTTGATTTTCACTTTAAATTTTTCCATTATTTTTGCTTTTTCAAAGGCAGGTGTTCTCTTGTCCATGCCAGTCATTATAATTATATTGTTTAAAAAGGAGATGGAATATTTTTGTAAAGGAGAAAACATTTGAATTTATTTTTGGCCTAAAAATATCCATTGAACACATGTAGAAAAGGATGCTTCAAATTTTTTTTCAAGTGGTGTGTGATAATCTATGTGGAAATCACATGGGGATAGGTGCTCCCAGAGAACATTACATTCACACAGGAGACTAGAAAGTGTCACATAGGAAGAAGCTGACCTCTGTAAGTACTTCCAAATTAATAGCATAGTAGAAATCATAGAGTAGCTATAACAAAAACATATAAATGTTGTTCACATCAATACTATAAATGTTTAATTAAATATTAGGGAGTATTATTAGTGAATTACAGGTATATAATACAGCCATTAACTTTTACCTTGTTTCTATGTTTATAACATTATTTCAATAATTGTTACTTACAAAACCACGGTATATACACTAATGATTAAAATATATAACAATTGAGTTGTTATTTTTGTTTTTGAGAAAAATATAGTAATTTCCCTGTAAATTTAGAATGTAATAAATATTAAGAATTTATCAAATTCTCATATAGGTTTAATGCCTGAAATGAGGGCAATAAAGCAGTAAATAATTAAAGTATTTTCAATGAATTTCTCCCTAACATGAAAAAGCAGTCATGCTTGAAGACTGCTTTTGTACAAAGGCTTATTGCTACACAATGGAAAACCCCATTGTATATAGATACTCCAGTTGTATCGTATTATTCTAAGACTATTTTCTTCTCAATTGTTCTTAGAATCTGGGTCTTGCAATGGAGCCTCGGCAAGCCCTGAACTCAAAGTAATCCCTCTGCTTCCGTCTCCCCACTGCTGAGATTATAGGACAGGCACAATTAACTAACTTTAGAGATAACATAAGATGCGGTTGAGTGTAAATGACTTATCCAAGTCAAACAGTAGCTACTGAACAAGGAAGCAAAGGGAGGCACAACGAAGCCAGTTTGTATGCATTTCTGCCTGGTAGGCTCTATTGTCATTATTTCAGCTGGCAAAATCTTGACATATATATCAATCAGATATATATATAACAAAATGTACCTCTTCTGGTGTCCTATTTAATGAACCCTAACAATGCCATACAGCTGTGTAACTCCTGGCTTAATAAAGATGGAGGATAATATCTGACCTTGACATTGATCTTTTGGAGCCACTCCCTACTTGTTACCTGCAGCTTCTGGTAAAGCTTGACCTAGTTTCTATCTCTGTTATCTCTCTTCATCTGATATGTAAAATAGGGATCAAACATTAAGTGATATTTATGTCTGCTTCTTTTACTCCACATAACATGTTTGACATTCATTTTTATTACTCACTACACCAGTCATATTTATATTGCTTTATATTGCTTAGTAGTTAGTATTCTATTTTGTAGGTATATCATGGTGTGTTTTCCATTCTTTGCTGGTGAACACTTGACTTGCTTATTAACTTCTGACCACAAATCTTCACCAATGGTTGGCTCTGTCAATTCTTTTCATTTTATAATAATTTATAGACAGTTGAATCTCACTGCAGTTTGCCATTTCCTAAAGACTAATGATGAACAAGTTTTCATGTGCTCACATAAAAATGTCTCAAAAACTCTGTAATAAAGCACAAAGTTAATTTGAAAACTGTATGAATGATTGACATGGACACTGCCTACAGATATTTGAAAATTGGCTATATATGTATGGAAAATATCCTTCTGAGTCTTCTAAGTTTTGTCAGCTTCCTGCCCCTAGTAAGTTTCCTGAGCTATCTCAGTGTACAGGGTTCCTCTTTCTTCAAGGAGGCAATGTTTTAATTTTGAACAAATAACTACACAACAGTCAGTGTGGAAACTTGTTAAATGTGTTGTGTATACTAACTGAGAAGATTGTTTTCTTTTTTGATGATGAATTATCTTTATATTAGAACAACTATATTTTATCGATAGTATTTTTTCTTAAAGTAACAATTATTAGATTCACTGGGTGGTGGTGGTGCACATCTTTAGTCCCAGCACTCAGGAGGCAGAGGCAGGCAGATCTTAGTGAGTTTGAGGCCAGCCTGGTCTACAGAGTGAGATCCAGGACAGGCACCAAAACTACACAGAGAAACCCTGTCTCGAAAAAACAAAAAAACAAACAAACAAACAAAAAAAAGATTTGCTATTATTTTCTTCAGGAATTTTTTTGGGAGAGGCTTGGATTTTCTGTATACTTGAGTAGCACAGTCTAATTTGGTTTCTTCAGGGTAATGCTTCCTATTACTTTCTGGAAAAGTTTGCATAGAATTGGTATTAATATTATTGCTTTAATATGTGTAGCATTTCTTTATGGGTCATAGTCCTTTTGTAGAAAAGTATTTGCATAAATTTATTTTCTATAGTCAATGTAGAGTTCTTTAGCTTTTCTGTCCCCCTCATGTGACATTAGGTTATTTGAACTAAAAGAGTTTGTTCACTTATCCAAGGCACAAAATTTGTGACCACCAGTAGTTTGTAATATTCATTTGTATTTTTTAATGCATATAGGAACTGTATAAATAGTGGTCCTTCTTTCCTGAAATTGGTTGCTTCCATTTTCTCTTACTATGTGGTAACAAGTTAGTTGTAGTTTCTTGGTCTTTGTCTTCCTACAGATCAAGAAAACTGATCAGACTTTGGTTAATTCATTTCCTCAATTGTTTCCCTCATTTTTTCAGGAAACTAATTATTTTTTCTTCAAATAATTTCATGTAGTAGAGAATCTGAAAAATTGTATGTCTTCCCCCAAAAGATATTGGGAAGATCAACTATTTTACAAACTCAAAATTTCATCCATGTACCTTTCTCTAAAGCTATTTTAGATTATTTTTTAGTCATTTCTTCTACTGATTACATTAAAGTTTAAACTCATAAAATACAAATGGCCCTAGTACTATATATAACACTGACAATGCTCAGTCTAGAATGTTCCCTGACAGGGGGTGTTGAGGATGTTAGTCAGGCTTTTAATACTTATTTTACAGATGTGCCAAACAATAGATTTTTAAGGGATGTAGCACTGGATACCAAACACCTTTTTTTGTGTATAGAATTTTGTGACCAGCTTATTTTATTTTTACTGACAACAAACATCATTTTTGTAATATCAGAATTTCATGGAGAATTATACTGACATATACTATAGTATTCCAACAGCAAATTTATATTCTTCCTGTCTAGTGTTTCCTTAAGGATTCATTCAGCAATCTCTGTCTCAGTGAAGACATTTTCCTAATCACACAGCCTTAGCTGGTCCAGTGAGGAGAAGAGTTAGTGGACTCAGGCTTTGATTTGATCCTCTGTGCAAGCTAATAGCCAGAGACTGTTCATTTCTTGTTCGCATGGAGCAGTCATTGATCAGTGGCTGCTTATGGCATTACTTAGGCAGAACAGAGAGCAATTCTCTCTTATACTTTAAGCTACTTTATGGTACCTTCAACACTGCATCTCCAAGTACTATTTGATGAGGTAGAGACTTAGTTTGGGTGAATATTTTTTTACCATGTTCATGATGTCTTATTTTTACTACCTGTGCCGAAATCTTAAGGGGCAAGAAGTCTGAAGCAGGTATCAGTTTTATGATTACGTATGAAATGCATTATTAATCCTCATCTCATTTTCATGGTCACAAGGTAAAAAATGGACTGTCAAGTACAGAGGCATCTGGAGATTATGGAATTTAGAGAAAGAAGTTCCATTTGCATTTTAGATAGTACTATGAGAGAATCCCCTGTGTTTTTTCTTCATTAAACTAGCACAGGAAAAACAAGACCTGCTTAAACGATGCTGGAAAGATGGCTTAAGTAATTGGATACATTGTCAGTGGCTGTCAGGAAGAAGGTCATAGAATACCACAACTCAGTGGCTTTTTATCTTGGCTCCGTGATAAATGCCAGGTTCAGTTCACTCAGTCGGCTTGCTTCCCTAATGACATGCTGGGCCATTAAAAATGGATTTCTTCTTTGTCAACAGTCCATCATATATAGCTAAAATGGACGGCAGTCTTCCACTCTTGTTTAGTACTTAGAATTTTTTAAATCGTAACGGTGAACTTGATGTGTAATGTGGCCTAGGACTGCACATAACCAACTTTGGAAATTTTTGTGGGTATAACTGAACAGTCAGAATCCTGGAGTCAGAGCATTTGGTATTTGTAAAGTAGTCAGTAAGCACTCACTCTGAAATAATTGTTTTAATTGTAAAATTCTTCCTTATTGAATATCGTGAGAATTAAATAGAATAGAATGATAGAGGTGTAACACGCAGCTGGTCTCTAGAAATGTCTGTCTAACTCTAGAGACAGGTTTTTTTCTTTTCTTTTTTTTTTTTTTTCTGAGACAGAGTTTCATGTACCCAGTCTAGGCTTGAGTTTGCTATGTAGCCAAGGCTAGTCTTGGATTCCTGATTATCTTTCCCTAATATCCCAAGTGCTGGAAGTACAGATGTATGTGACTGTCTGTTTCAGTAATACCTTTCAAATGAGTCCATGAAACCCAGTGAAAATTCCCTGGTTAAAGTAAGTCTGATACAAAATAGGCTGCATAACAACAGGAACACACAACCAATGCTAACAGGGCATCAACTCAATGGCTTTGGTAGTACTATGGAATTGTTTTAGGAAAAATTTAGGTGGCTCTTGCCTGGAATCCCAGTATATGGGAGGCTGAACCAGGAGAACTGTGATGAGTTTAAGGGCAGCCTGGGTTACCTAGTGAATTCTTATTTAGTAAGTTCCAGGCCAACCTGGACTACAAAGAGAGACCCCAGTTTCAACCCCCACCCTCAATAATGAGCCTGGAATATATGAAAAGTCATATCCTTAATCCTGGTGACTCTGATCCAATGTAAACTTTCTATCTTTAATATTTATTTTTATTATTTTGCTTATATTTATGACTGTGAGTATGTACACATGAGTACAGGTAAATTCTAAAGCTGCAATCACACACTGTCAGTTATGAGCTGATGGTACAATGTAGGTGTTGGAACCAAGCTCAGGTCCTCTAGAGGAGCAATGTGTGCTCTCAACCACTGAGCCATCTCTTCAACTCCAGAGGCATGTTTTCATATGTGATGGCTATTCTTGGTTGTCAACTTTACTATATCTGGAATTAACTATTGTTTGTTTTTGCCCTTTTGGGGGCCTGTCACCCAGCTCCCAAATAAATTACACTTACCAAATAAATTATTCTTACTTATGGATGCTTGCCCTTAATTTCTTTCTTTCTTGCCAGCTTTCCTTAAATTATCCTATCTACATTTTGCCACTGGGTTTTTCCTGTTCTCTTACTTCTGTAAATCTTACTCTTACTCAATGTCTTGCTGTGTAGCTTGGTGGCTGGGCCCTGAAATTCTCCTCCTTCTCTGACTATTTCTTTTTTCCTAGATTTCTCCTTCTGTATATTTACAGAAGACTCTTCCACAAAATATCACACTGGTGCACTATATTGATGATATTATGCTGATTGGACCAAGTAGCAACTACTTTAAACTCATTGGTAACACATATGTGCATCAGAAGATGGAAAATAAATCCAACTAAAATTCAAGGGCCTTCTACCCTGGTGAAATTCTTAGGAGTCCATTGGTATGGGGCATGCAGAGATATTCCTTTTAAGGTGAAGCATTAGCTATTGCACCAGGCCCTTCCCACCACCAAAAAAGAAACACATTTATTAGTCCTATTTGGATTCTGGAGATAGCACATTTCTCACTTGGGTATGTTGCTCTAGTCCATATACCAAGTGAATTAGAATGATGTTAACTTTGTGTCTGGGCAGGAACAGGAGAAGGCTTTTCAATAGGTCCAGGCTCTCTGCAGGATGCCTAACATTTGGACCACATGATCTAGTAGATTTGATGTTACTTGAGGTTTTAGTGGCTGATAGGGATGCTGTTTGGAGCCTTTGGCAGGTGCTATAGGTGAATCACAGAAGAGACTTGGGGATTTAGGGGAAAGGCTCTACCATAACATATAGACAACTACTCTCCCTTTGCAAGACAGCTCTTGGCTTGCTATGGGGGCTTAGTGGAAACTGGACTTTTGACAATGGGCCATTAAGTTACCATGCAACATAACCTGCCCTGCCCATCATAAGCTAGGGTGTTATTTGGCCCACCAAGTCATGAAGTAGGATTTGCAGAGCAGTAATCTATTATCAAATGGAAGTGATATGTACATGATGGGGCCTGAGTAGGTCTTCAATGCACAAACAAGTTACATGAAATTGTCCAGATGTCTATGGTTTCTATTTCCATTACAATGCCATCTTCTGCAAACAATGCACCCATAACCTTGTGGGGTGGACCCTATCATCAGCTGACTGAGGAAGAGAAGACTAGACTCTGGTTTACTGGTGGTTAGGCATGTCACTCAGGCACCACCCAAAAGTGGATAGCTGCAATATTTCAACTCCTTTTTGGAATAACCCTGAAAGACACTAGTCAAGAGAAATCTTCACAGTGGGCAGAACTTCAGGCAGTACACATGATCATACATTTTGTTTGGAAGAAGTAATGGCTGGATGTGTGATTGCTCACTGACTCATGGGCTGTAGCCTATGGATTGGTTGGATGGTCACCAACTTGAAAAGAGCTTGATTCGAAAATAATGAGAAAGACATCTTGGGAAGAAATATGTGGATAGATCTTTACAAATGGGCCAGCGATGTGAAGATACCTGTATCCCATGTAAATTTTCATCAAAGAGTGACTTTAGCTGAGGAGTTCAATAATCAAATAGAACGATGACCTGTTCTGTGAATAGTCAGCCTTTTCCCCCAGCCATTCCATTATTTCCCAATGAGCCCATGAACAAAATGGCTATGATGGCAGAGATGGGGATTATGCATGGACTTAACAACATGTACTTCTACTCACTAAGGCTGACCTGGCTACAACTGCTGCTGAGTGCCAGATCTAACAACAGCAGACGCCAACACTGAGCCCCAGATATGATATCATTCCCCAAGGTGACCAGCCAGCAACCTGGTGGCACTTCCTCCATGGAAAGGACAGTGCTTTGTCCTTACTGGAGTAGGTGCTTATTGTGTATGAATTTACTTTTCTGGCACTTAATGCTTCTGCCAAAACCACTGTCTGTGCACTTATGGAATGCCTGACCCACCGTCATAGTATTCCATACAGTATTGCTTCTCACCCAGGAATTCACTTCACACAGAAAGTGTGACAGTGGACCCACAGTCATGGAATCCACTGGTCTTACCATGTTAGACACTATCCTGAAACAGCTGACCTGATAGAAAGATGTAATGGCCTTTTGAAGACACAGTTATGGTGTCTATTAGGTGGCAGCAACCTGGGGTGCTGGGGCAGATTTCTCCAGAAGGTGGTATATGCTTTGAATCAGCATCCAATATATGGTAGGGTTTATTCTGCAGCCAGGATCCACGGGTCCAGGAAACAAAGGGTGGAACAGAGCATAGTTCCACTCACCATCACCCCAAGTGATCCACTAGAAAAGGTTTTGTTTCCTGTTACTGCGACCTTAAGTTCTTCTGTCCTAGAAGGTTTTGTTACAGAGTGGGGAGCACTCCTGCCAGGAGTCACAGCAAACACTCTGGCCACTTTGGGTTTCTGACACCATTAGCCAATAGGCTGAGAAAGGATTAACAGTGTTAGAAGGGTTGATTCAGAGCAGGGATATTTGATTGCCTCTCCACAATGGAGGTAAGAAAGTTTATGTCTGGGGTGCAGGAGATGTTTTAGGGCATCTCTTGGTGCCACCATATCCTGTAATTAGGATCAACAGGAAACTGTAACAGCCTAATCCATGTTGGATGAAAAGGGCCGCAGACCCATTTGGACTGAAGGTATGGTCTGTCCGCCAGGAGAAGAGCCAAGACCTGCTGAAGTGCTTGAAGAGGATGGAGGAAATACAGAATGGGTAGTAGAGGAAGGTAGTTCTAAATGTCACTTAAGGCCATGTGACCAGTTGCAGAAATGAGGATTATAACAGACATGAGTGTTTTTGTTGTATTTTGCTAAGAATGTACTTGTACAGATACTTGTGTTTTCATCCCTCAATTTCTTCATCATGTGATGTGACATCAATTAAGAGAATATGGTTATCATATTTAAATTTGAGATACTAAAAGAACATCCCTTGCTGGGTGGTGGTAGCACACACCTTTAATCCCAGAATTTGGGAGTCAGTGGCAGGTGGATCTCAATGAGTTTGAGGCCAGCCTGGTCTACAAAGTAAGATCCAGGACAACCAAGACTGTTACACAGAGAAACCCTGTCTCTAAAAACCTCCAAAATAAATAAGTAAAAAGTAAGCAAATGAATAAATAAGAATGTTCCTCAATGGACATTGCCATCTAGTCTAAATTTATAATGCATTTGTGGTTGCATGAAGGAGAGTAATATCATGTTAGGCATAATTATGCCCTGGTTAAATATGTGTTTGCAATTATATGTGGGATAGTTATGTTTAGGCATTGTTATGACCTGGTTATTGTTTTCATTTCATTTGGAAATTACTCACAACATAAGGAGATATGATTGTATATCAAGATGTCAAGTGGTAGACTTGTAATCGATATTTTTGGTTTTCAACTTGACTACATCTGGAGTTAACGAAAAATCCAAAAATAGAGGGCACACCTGTGAGGGATTTCTGCTTAATTTGAAGTCAGAAGATCTTAGTTATAGATACCCTTGCCAATCCACACACGACTTTATTAGCATTATTTGTGAGAGGGAAAAATATAGCTATATACATAACACATATATCTAATAATAGAAAGTAAACACAATGGGTAGGTGAAAATAAATTAATCTTTATAAATAAACATAAAAGGATCTTGTAAGCTTAATATTCAGGCAAAAGGTAAGTTAGAAGAATATATAGTATATAGCACCAATAATTTTAAGAATTATTTCTTTTAGAAAGTGTAAGGATGAGCAAAACAAGCATCTTTTTATCATCTATCATCCATCTGTCTCCCCATCTATCATTTATTTCTGTCTCTTTATGATAACAAGTGAAAAATAAGAGAATAATAAATGTAAAATTTAGGCCAGGCAGTGGTGGCGCACACCTTTAATCCCAGCACTTGGGAGGCAGAGGCAGGCAGATCTCTGTGAGTTCGAGGCCAGCCTGGTCTATCAAACAAGTTCCAGGAAAGGCGCAAAGCTACATAGAGAAACCCTGTCTTGAAAAATGGAAAAAAAAGAGTAAAATTTAGAATAGTTGCTTTTGGTAGAAAAGGAGGGTAAAGCTATTGGGGAGGGTTACCAGCATAAATTCCAAGAAACATTCCAATATATTTTAAAAATACATTTTTTGGGGAGGGGGGAGGACAGGGGAACCCATGGGTGATGTGTAAAATTAAAACACAAAGATAATAAAAAAAAAAAAGGGGAAAACATAAAGAAGAACTTTGGCAGAGTGGGAAAAGAAAGTCCTAAGTAACTATCCTACTCTGAGACCTCTAAACTAGGGTATGTATTTGCAAGAAGGAATATAAACGATGTGTTAGTACATTGAAAAAAATATATTTGCTATTAATTTGTGTGTATTTCGTGTGTGTGTGTGTGTGTGTGTGTGTGTGTGTTCTGCTGAGTCTGGGGTTCACATGACCTCTTGTTATCTGCCTTTTGATTGATTGTGGTTTTCTATAATGGTCTGTATCTGTGGCAAACAGAAGGTTCTTTGATGAGAAGTGAGAGCTGTACTTCTCTGTGGAAATTAAGTTAAATATTTAAAATGTAGCTAGGAATTACATTGATTTATAGTAAAGTGGCAGCTGTAGATTCTCCTCCAAGATCTATAACCTCACTGGCCCCTAGCAGTTGGCTGAAAAGTAACAGTCATGGTTTTCTTTTTGGTGAGTGGGCTGTAAGTCTAGAGAGCTTTGGTTATTACCAAGGGATGTGCACCACTACCTTGTCCTTAGGATTTTTGTGCCATATTTGTTGAGGTCCATAGGCATCATAGCCAGATAGGACTGTCAGTTGCTTCTCTCCTTTGGAAGCTTGCATGACACTTGCTGGCACCATGAAAACCGGTCCTCAGGGAGGGGCCTTCATGTCAGATCCAGCTCAGGTTCCTCTGGGCCAGTGTCTGAAGTGCATGGTGTCTTCAGCAGGACTTACCTTTTACTTCTGGAAGACAATAAAGGGCAATACAATAGCTTGTAATATTTGGGGGGTACCTTGATTACTGTTTTTTAAAATACTGATTATCCATGATGCAGAGGATGCGAATACAGACATACCTTTCTACCTTGCTAGTGTGAGGGTACTTCATCACAATCTTTCATAAATGTAATTCGGCAATATTTTTTCAAAGTCTTAAAATATTTGTTTAGACCTGTGAAATTAAATGTTCCATTTAATTGAGTTTAAACTGAAGAAATAGTTAGAAACTGTAACAGATTATATACAAATAATACAGAATGACTAACCTGAAAATAAGCTAATTTTCAAGAAACAGAATAAATTAAATAGCAAAGTTCTAGTTCTCTGTTGCTATGTGTGGTTCATATCTATTTTCTAGTTGACAAGACATAGAACCACCTTGGGTGGAAGCCAGTTGATGTGCCATAATGCATTATCTAAATTACATTATCTCCTGGGCATAGCTGTGAAGGATTACCTGGATTAGGTTCCCCTTTGGGAACCTAATTTGTGAAATACCTAGATTAGGCTAATTGAAGGAAGAAGATCCATCCTGAGTGCATGTGTCACCACTCCATGGTCTGGGGGCCCAGGACTCCACACAGAGGAGATAGCTAAGTATGGGTGTTCATCACTGTCTTCTTCTTGAATCTTCCATTGTGTTGACTTCCCCATCATGATGAATTGTACCTTCAAAATAACCTTTCTCTCAAGTTGCTTTGGTCAGAGTAGTTTGTCACAACCAGAAAAGAAAATTAATAAAGTATGTAACAAACTACTTCCAAAATTAGTGGCTTCAAATAAAATATATTACCATGTCTCATGATTTTTTTTTGTGTGTGTCGAGTGCACTATTGGCTTTATACTTGGTGTACCCTCTGCTAGGTGAACACACAAGCTGAGGTCTAGATGGGATATCAGGATATCGAACATCTATTGGTTCTTTCCCTGCATGGTTCTTCCAGTGATTAGTTTGTATTTCTCCACAGCATGATGGGTTCAGTTCTGTTGGGCTTTTGAGGTTCAAGAGTTCAACAGTGAGTGCTAGGAGAGAAAGAATGGAAGCATTTGGTGACCTACCTAGAACCTGACATTGTTTTTTTCACACTTTTTTTATTAAGAGATTTTCTATTCATTTTATATATAAAAACAGATTCCCCTGTCCTCCCTCCTCCCACCCCCAGTCTTCTCACCCAACCCATCCCCCATTCCCACTTCCTCCAAAGCAAGGTCTCCCATGGGGAGTCACCAGAGCCTGGTACATTCTGTTGAGGTAGGTCCAAGCCCCTCCTCCCTGCACCAAGGCTGTACAAAGTGTCTTAGCCTAGGCACTAGGTTCCAAAAAGCCAGCTCATGCACTAGGAACAGGTCCCAGTCCCATTGCCTGGGGACCCCCTAAACAGTTTAAGCTAAACAACTGTCTCACTTATCCAGAGGGCCTGGTTCAGTTCCATGGGGGCTCCTCAGCTATTGGTCCACAGTTCATGTGTTTCCACTAGTTTGGCTAGTTGTCTCTGTACTTTTTCCAATCAAAGTCTTGATATCTCTTGCTCATAGAATCTTTCCTCTCTCGTTGATTGGACTCCTTGAGCTCTGCCTGGGACCCAGCTGTGGATCTCTGCATCTGCTTCCATCAGTCACTGGATGAGGGTTCTATGTTGACAGTTAGGGTATTCAACTATCCAATCAACAGAGTAGGTAAGCTCCAGTATCCTCTTGACCATTGCTGGTGGTGTATGGTGGAGTCATCTTTGTGGATTCCTGGGGACCTCCCTAGTACTCTGCTTCTCCCCATTCCCATGGTGCCTTCATTTATCCTGGTATCTTTTTCCTTGTTCTGCCACTGTGTTCCTGATCCAGGTCGAAACTCCTGCTCCCCTAAGCTCTTATTCCCCTGTCCCTTGACCTCCATTACATCCTCCTCTCCCCCAGTTTGCTCATGTAGCTCTCATCCATTTCTTCATTGCTGGGCAGTCCCTGTGTCTTTCCTAGGGTCCTCCTTACTATTTAGTCTCCCTGGAGCTGTGGGTTTCAGTGTGGTTATCCTTTGCTTTACATTTAGTATCCACTTATGAGTGAGTACATACCATGTTTGTCATTCTGATTCTGGATTACCTCACTCAGGATGATTTTTTTCTAGTTCCATACATTTGCCTGCAAACCTCATGATGTCATTGTTTTTCTCTGCTGAGTAGTACTCCATTGTGTATATGTATCACATTTTCTTTATCCATTCTTCAGTTGAGGGGCATCTAGGTTGTTTCCTAGATGGCTACTACAAATAATGCTGCTATGGACATAGTTGAGTATGTGTCCTTGTGGTATGATTGAGCATTCCTTGGGTATAGCTGGGTCTTGAGGAAGATTGATTCCCAATTTTCTAAGGAAGCGCTATATTGATTTCCAAAGTGGCTGTACAAGCTTGCATTCCCACCAGCAGTGGAGGAGAATATCCCTTGCACCACATCCTCTCCAGCATAAGCTGTCTTCAGTGTTTTTGATCTTAGCCATTCTGACAGGTGTAAGGTGGTATCTCAATGTTGTTTTGATTTGCATTTCCTGGATAATTAGGGATGTTGAGCAATTCCTTAAATATCTTTCAGCCATTTGAGCTTCCTCTGTTGAGAATTCTGTTTAGTTCTATAGCCCATTTCTTAATTGGAGTGTTGGGCATTTTGACGTCTAATTTCTGGAGTTCTTTATATATTCTAGATATCAGCCCTCTGTCAGATGTGGGGTTGAGAAGCTCTTTTCCCATTCTGTAGGCTGTTGATTTGTCTTGTTGACCATATCCTTTGCCCTACAAAAGCTTCTCAGTTTCAAGAGGTCCCATTTATTAATTGTTGCTCTCAGTGTCTGTGGTACTGGTGTTACATTTAGGAAGTGATCTCTGATGCCAATGCATTCAAGACTACTTCATACTTTCTCTTATATCAGCAGAACCTGACATTGTATCTTTTACTTCATCCATACTTTCTTGGTGAAAGTGGTGGCTGAGCTCAATCAGCATGGGAGGAGGAAACCTAACTTTTGATGGAAGAAATGTCAAAAATTTGAGGCAGTCTTTGTTGTTATATTTATGATGGATTAGTAGCCATTAAAATGTATTATACTCCTAATCATTTGAAATCAAAGATGGCAATCAAGATGAGTAATATAATTGGGTTCTGACTATAAGACAATGTCTGATTTTTAAAGATAATTTATAAAGCAGAAGAAAGCTTCACTTAACAGTGGAGTTTTTGAATCAAAATAAAAATCTGCCATGCTGAGTTCTTTGAAGATTGATAGGTATTTATGTGTACTGTTTTGAAAGGTTTATATAAGCTGTTGCCAGTTTTATAGATCTATTTTTATGAGCATTGTAATAAATTGAACTTTGTATAATATCAATGTAAAAGAGAAGTTAGTGATAGAAATCAGTTGAGGGCAGAAGGAAATTAAGTCTTGGGGAAATCTATAGTCTAAGCAGTTGGATGTAATGAAAATAATTAGCAAAGAAAAATAAGAGATAATAAACAAGCACTAACAAAGGGGTGGAATTCAAATAGTATTCCAAGAAAAAAAATAGTGGCCATTCTGGTGGTTTAACAAGAATAACCACCAAAGGATCATATGGATGTACGGTTGGTCCTCATTTGGTGGAACTGTTTGGTAAGGATTGGGAGGTGTGGCATTGTTGGAGAAGGTGTGTCACTGGGGATCAGTTTTGAGGTTTCAAAAGTCCATCTCTCTCTCTCTCTAGTTGTTTTAAAGAAGTAAGCCCTCAGCTGCTGTTCCTGTGCCATGCTCTCCCTCTTGCTGCCTTTCTCCCTCCCATGCTGCTCATAGAATCCCCTTCTAAAACTGTAAGCACGCTCCCAATTTAATGCTTTATTTTGTAAGTTGAACTGGGCACAGTGTCTCTTTACAGTAGTAAAAAGATTTAAAAAAATCAACTAAGACAGCCATTTATAATAAAATAATGGGATTGAGTATTAGATTCTCATAATCCCAGTGGTTTGAATTTCAGTAAACTATTAAAGTCTTTTCTTCTAAGATGCATGTTGCAAAAAACTTTTAAAGTTAATAAACAATGATAAGCAGAGTTTAAGAGGTGGTTCAGTGGTTAAATGTTCATATTGCTCTTGCAGTTAATAAAAGTTCAATTCACAGCACCTACCTCAGATGGCTCACACCTAACTCTAACTCCAGCTCCAGGAGTATCTGACACCTCTGGCCTCTGAAGACAACTGCATACACACACACACACACACACACACACACACACTGATAAAATAATAAATAAAAATGATAAAATACATGGAGTTATGATTGAAGTAATAGCCAATATTGTTATGGGGAATCAACTTATTTGGGTGTTATATAATTATAATATTTAAATCTTTAAAGACTAAAAGCAAAAAATCCATTTATGTAACAAAGCTAACTGAAAGAGTGGATTATAAAATGCAAAATACTGGTATTAGCATTTTATGAAATACAAATAAAAACCAGTTATCAACTTAAACTTGAAAATACATAAAGGACTGTATACTTTCTTACATATTTCTTAGTAGTTTTGTTTAAAACTATAAATTTCATAGTACTCAGTATAAGGAGAAATTAATCAATTACTGAGAATAGACCAGCAGCAAAGCTTCAACTCTAAAATTTGAAAATATTTATGTTTTAGTTTTATAATCAACTGATTTATAATTTTGAAGCTATTTTAATGTGTTAGGAGAACATGACACAGCCACACACATCTAAAATGGTAAAATTTGAACTTTAACAAATCACTGTCATGTTTCATGATTTTCCAAATACAGTGCTAACACTATTAAAAAAAAATCCCTATCATTTTTAAGAATATATGGTTCAGTTTAATACCTTGAATCACAAAACCAACAAATGCCCTTCCTTCACACAGAGTGAGAATGAACAACTGTTTATACATTTTGCCCTTAACATGTGGATTGAAAATCAGGCCTGCAGAAACTTACATTTAATCCTCTTGCCTTTACCTCCTAAGTAGTGGATTACAGGCCTACACTACCATGCCTGATCTAATTCTAATTTAGAGTCTACTGATATTACGTGACTTCCTCCAATACCTAAAGCAACTTGGGTGATTCCAGGAACTTTAATGTATCAGATCTCTCTTATCTGCTACCCCAGATCATCTCTTATCTTTTCTAGATGACATAGCCACTTGGTCTGCCCAGTCACTATTTGAGAATCCTTCAGTTTTTATAATAGTGATGTTGTGAAACTTTACTGTGTACCAGGCATGCACATCAGACTGTCATACATCACCATCAATGTTTCCAGTTCATAGATTTGAAGTGGAGTTGAGATCTTGCACTACTTACAAGTCTTCAGTAATGCTGATGCTGCCAGGTCAGGGCCATGCCTTGAGGACAGAGTTGTTATAAAACCTTTCTTGGTTTACATCACTATGTTTAAAGTATATTTGGGAGCATTTACATGACAGCAATGGAGGGGAGATTTCTAGTTGCTCTGCAGCCTTTTGAGTGCTTGTTGAATTTGTGCTTCCATTTTAAAGCAGACGTTCAACCTCTACCTGTAGAGTGGTAGAAGGCTCATCTTGTTAAATAAGGCAATAACATCTCTCCCAGCAGTCCAGCACCTTTCCTCTTTAGGATGAATACTGCTCTCCTATAGAGCTTGTTTTCCCTGTAGATCAGAGGATACTTCACACAAAGCCATGATCTAATGTGATTACTCCTTAACCTTCAATTTCCAGTAACATTTCAAATGCTAGAGAACCATTATAACCACAGTACAATCATAAAATGGGCACTAATGATCTTTCAGTGACAAATGTATTTGAAGTAGAAACCATTAGGTTTCCACTTTTTAGATACATTATTCTGACTATTTCTACTAGTTTGTGGTTTATGCTTCATGTGTGTTTCTACATTTGTGTTTCCATATATCACTTTTTAAAAGAAAAACATCAATATTACAACTTTGAGGTTTCTGAAAAGTTTACAGTTACTACCAGGAGGTAGAGAAGAAGGCCTGTGGTGCTTGAGAAGAATGGAGCTCAACAAAAGGAAAGAAGTAGTAACTGCAAAATTCATCAAGTGAGACCATCACCTGAATACTCCCATAATTTCCCTTATTCTTGTCTGTGTTTTGACGTGAAGATTTAGCTTTGAAAAAAAAATCATTATCCTGTAGTTATATTCAAATGGCACATAGACACATCCGAGAATTTATTAGAACATGATGCCCTTTCTTTTATCATTCTCATTTATGTTGAATAAAAAACAGAGGGATGAGAGAAAAGTTGTCCATGAAATCTCTCCACGTCCCCACTGCCTGACCAGCCTCAAAGTGAGTACAATTTGCTGCTGATTACAAGTGATGGGAAATGCTCCATTGCATTAACTGTAATGAGCAGGTCACTTGGTTATGGATGGTATCATTCAGAGGTTGAAGTTTAGGGTGACTTGAACTCCCTGACAGCATCCTCCTGACATTTGTGCAGTGCTCATAACAAAGGAACACTCACTAGCACATAGTTATTGGAATACCTGAACTTCCCATCTGGACAAGCTTTAGTGTTCCCATCTAAAGTTCTTAATAATTGATTACCAAAGCTTATGTAACTGGCAGTGATGATGGAGAGCATTAACTTAGAAGTGGTCTTGGAGTTGAAGGGATGACAAAGAGCTTCTGTGTTATTATACTTCCTCATCCTTGATTTTAAGGGTACATTTAAACTTCAGCCAGTAAATTCAGAAACTCTGAAAACCAATTAATGATTTCATTAAAGTATACAGGAGAGTGGAATAGAGTGCCTTGACTCTGAGTACAAGCAAGATATTTTCATGTGTGTATTTCCACTTTAAAATATATTAATATCTTAAGCAGTAGGTAGGAAATATAAGCCTTTCAAAATGAAAATGATATGTGTGCTTTATCTTACACTGAAAATTGTATTACATCTGGGAAAAATAAGAATTTGGTCCTATTGCATAAGGATTGTCCAACATTTAGAAAAATTTAAAAGATGGTACATTAAAAACAGTTTTGGAAAATTTTTTGTTTTTTAGGAATCAAAAGAAAAGGAAATATATTCTTTTGTTAAGTTTTAATAAAGACTGTTGGATAAATGCAGGCAATTCTGAGCATGTAACCAAAAAAGTTCACCTAAGTAGAAAATAGATGTCTTTCAAACATTCACAGCTGAAGGATGCCCCAAGGAGAAATGTAAGGTTTAAATAGTCAAGGCCAAAATGTAGATTCTGCCCTTGCATGCTGCCAATCTAGACACAAGTCCCCATAACCTTCTCATTCTGAAGGATGAGCATATCAGATGAGAGGAACGATGATGTCACACTCAAAGCGATCTTTTCTGTGCCACTCCTGTGAATTGCTGGCTTGGTAAGGGAGGTAAGTAAGTTGGCTAGGTAAGAAAGGGGTTCAGTGTTTGAAGCAGGCCTGGCAGTTTTTTTTTCCTGAAATTTGTTTATATATGTGCAGTCCTTGTTTAGACATTTGTCATCCAGTATGGTTAACTTTTTGTACTCCTTTTATCATCACATGCCTGGTTTTCTCTCCTCCTGTCTATCCCTCTGCAAATAGAGGACAGAAAATTCAACTCATTTGAACAGAATTTTCTTTAATATGGGTGCAAATGCTTTAGCCAGAACTCACTGTGTGCCAGTCATCTATGTCTTTAAAATTAAATGTCTAATTATTCCCATAATAGTCTAATTGTGCCTGCAATTAACAGCAGGTGCAGTCTTTGCATCTGCAGCAATAGAGGAATGAAGCCACCCAAAGAAGTTACTTAGGCAGTCTTAGGACCATTGACTCAGACCTCCATAAACACTCAGGATTGAAGATGTTATTGATAAACATCCTTTATTGTCAAGAGGGATTACTTAGGCTTGTCTTGCTTTGCTTCTGCTGTTACAGATTCTAATTTCTACATACTAGAGAGAGGCAAACCTGGATATCTCCATATATTTTTTTCTTAGTTTGAAGATGTTTTGTAAAAAACTTTTTCAAAGAAGGCACTAAACTGTTTCAATGGCTTCCCCTCTTTTTTTCCCTGGGTAGAAATCCTCATTTTCATAAATGGGTGAAGGATCAGCATAAAGGTTTGTCTTATGGCAAAAGTTGCCATTTGGAGACTTTTTGTCTCTCTCCATTTATGCTCTCCATTAAAAAGGATATGCATTATCATTTGGGAAGAACACTTGCCTGATGTCACTTCATCCTCATCGTTTATTTACACAGTTCAGCAGATAACAATAAGATGTTTGGACTCAAGAGTTTTGGACAAGAAGTCTCTGCAGATACAAGCCATTGCCTGGGAAATCTGACAGAGTGAGTGAGCTCCATCTCTTAAATACACATGGTTGGAGTAGAGAGCGATTCCTATAAGTTGTCTTCTAGCCTCCACACATGCACTGTGGCATATGCACATCTTTCTATACACACATAAATGATGACTAAAATTAAAAAGTTATCATGTTAATAACAATAATAATAGCACTTTTGGCTGCGTGCTTACTTTAAATGGCCTAGCAATGCTGTCTAATGCAAATATAAGTGCTTTAGAATTCTGCATAGTGCATTTTACACATTAGCTACTTATCAGCTACTTTTGAAAAAGGGAAATGGAAGGCATTGCAGTGGTACTTTGATTAATCTGCAGGTTCTGCCAAGTAGGTTTAGGTTTTTGTGGCTTTTCTTGACTTTCTCCTCAAGTTCCATGACTCCAAATGGAGCTATTTCTTAACTTACATTTCCCCTCATCACACCTTCTTGGGATGTCTAAGTGGCAATTTATATTATTGGCCTTTCTGATGGATAGAGCAGGTCTCTGCAACAGCCTGCAGCACTGTAGAATGGGCCACCAAGCATAAGAGAGCTGGTCCTTCCATTAGCGCTAGATGTGGGAGGTTTCTGTACAGATTGGAAAACTGGGATATGGCACTTAATACTTGGCACTGGACCTATTTCTGCCCTGGACTTACTCCATAACTACTAAAGCTTGTGCCAACAGACTTCAAGAGGATGCAGACCTGCACAGTTTCCAACTGCTTGACCTCTGATCTTCCTGGGTGACCTGTGTTTCATTGACAAACTACAGGCTAAGGGCCACAGCATATATGGCCAGTTCTGGATGGGTTCAGATCAAGCTGGTTCTCACAGCTTTTAAGTAAATCTCAAATTAGTGACAAAAGAAACATAATGTGGGCACTGAGGTTAACAAGGTTAGAAGTCACTAGTTGTGATTCTCTTACTTTGTCAGACAATCTTTGAAGACTTAGTTAAGTGAAGAAATATCACCTTTGCAGTTCTCACCAACCACAGAGAGCTGCCTTGGACTTTGAAACTGTTGGCATTAATAACTCTGACATGCTGTCATAATATTTAGGAAAGTACCAAGAATTGTTCTTAGCATCAACATCTCTGAACCACTTTCTAAGCATTATGACTAGCTTAAAATCGTGAGAAACATGAGTTTCTTGTAAAATTCAATATTGACTTGTGATAGTGCTATGGGTATAAATGATAACATTAAAGAAAACAAACAAGAGTTCTCTAAGGCTCAAAGAATAAAAATATACTAAAATGCTAAAAATATACTATGATGAAAAGGGAAGTTTTTAGTTTAAAATACTGGTCATATTCAAAGCAAGTATAGATTAAAATAAATTGTTTGAAATTGCAAGAGACATAGAGGTGGTTATTAATAAGTGTAATGTAGTCTAAGAAACTTTCTGTTTTAGAAGTGTAGAGAACTCCACCTTTATAGCTAAAATCCATCTTGGTTATGTAATACTTAGCTGTGTACCTCAATAGCAAATGGGAATGGAAAATAAAATAAATCTTAACTAGTTCAAAATATGAAGAGAAAACAATAAGAATAAAAATATTACAGAACAAATAATAAAATAGATATATTTACATGTATATAATTCCATTAATCAAAAAAGAGACACAAAAGTCAGGTGAGAATTAAAGAACTATAATTACAGTATATAAGAGACATACCATAAATAAGAGAACACAAAATGCAAAAGCATATATTAAAAAACAATGTTGACTATTACATATACATACATAAAAACATAACAACACACATGAGTCCTGTGTTTATTTAGAAGATTAAAAATTAATGTTTTTGCTAATGGTGAGTGTCTCACCTTTCCTTGAAAGATTACTAGTATATATAACACATTATTTCATAACAGCTCACTTTAGCAAATGTTTTACTGTACATTTAATCAGTACATTTCAGAATCTGACAAGCTGAATCCAGTAACAACCCGGATATCTAAATGTCTATTGTTATAAACTCCATTGAGTCCTGGGCTCCAATCCTAACTTCCTATGGACGGATGATTAGTCTCACAAAGGGATTATACTTCTTTATTTACAGGAGACTCTCTAAAGAATCCTACTTCTCTAAGAAATGAAAATCCATGTGTTGATCATTTTGGAAGCAATGCCAAGAGCTGTTGAAGCTGTTTACGTATCTTTGTAGTTCATTTACACATACTTATCTTTGGATACACGGTAAGAAACCAGAGATGAATACTGTTAGTATCAAAGCAATTATTTCTATGACTTTCTCCAGTGACTCATAGTTATTTTAGGGTTACTTAGTTTATGTACAGACCCTGATGTGCATGGATGTTTTGTCTACATGCATGTCTGCTCACGATGTGCATGCCTGGTGTCTGTGGAAGACAGAAGAGGATACTGTATCGCCTGAAACTGGAGTTGCCAACCATATGGGTGCTGGGAATCTAACCTGAGTCCCATGGAAGAACACTGAATGCCCTGAATCACTGAGCCATCCCTACAGCTCTGGTAAAAACTTAAAATTTTATTTGTGTGTCAAGAGCTGTGACATCTCTAGAGATGCCAATTATTCTAGGAATATTCTTTCTGTATTTGAAGACAATCTTATGATACTTAAAAATGAAGATGTACTTCTCAGTGGGCTACTGTGTGCCCCTATTTATCACCCTAGCCAGGCCACCCCAGACACAGTGGGCACTGTGGTAATGCCTAGATTCCTCCTTCTAGAACTGGGCACTTGTTTCCTTAGTATCCAGAAATGTTGACCGCTAATGGCTCCTGGCCAGCCTGTGTCCTTTGTCAAAGGGCCTTGCCCATTTGGTCCATGGAGCAGGGATAAAAATGCCTGAGCCTTATGTTTCAGTGGAAGGTGGGGAAGACAGATATTAAGAGTTAGCTGCTTGCAGCATTTGTTAAGACTGTCAGAAGTCTTTCCTCTAATTCCTATTTTATTCCTCTTGTCTTTCTACAAAATCCTGCTCCCCTCCCTTGTAGTTCTGAGAGTAAGCTCCAATAAAATCTTAACATGTCTGTTATTAACTCAGAGATTGTGCTCTAGGAAGTCAACAGGAATACAAAATTGAAGTGAATCCACTAGACATCAGATGTTCCATGAAACTTTCTTTCTCTTTTGCAAACACTGCTCTTCTGTTCTGTATTTGTCTTAAAGCTGGTATATTCAGACTCTGCAGATGGGCCATTTTAGTAGAACTTCTGTTAACACATTTCTAAATCTTTTAGTGCCAAGTAAAGCACCTAATACTAATTCTACTAGGCTATTGCTAGGCCATAAGATTACCATCTTAAACAGACTTGGAAACAGCATGTGTTGAGAGCTGAGGAGTTAATGGAGAAGACCATCTTATTGAGCACACACTAAACCATCTGCAAGACTTCATGTCTCAGAATGCAAGTGACCGGGGTGACTGCACTCTCTAAACACAAAAGGAAATGTTTCCAAAGGCAGGCGCCAAGAATGATTTGTTTTGCACTTAGTAAATCCCTTACAAAGCAGTCAGATATATGGATTGATCTCCTGGAAGGTTTGCCCTTCTGTCATGCATACGTGGATATATGGCCCTGGGGGGTTCTTCCATTTCCTGGGAAGATAAATAGTATATGGTATAACCAATGCTGAGCATTTACATGTTCTTGGGAGATAGCTTGGAATTTTCTAAAGGGTGACTTTTGAGATGCTATGAAAGGCAGAGTGAAAGAAATACAAAAAAGAGAAGGGCAGAGGCAGGGAGAGCAGTACGATGGAATTGTGCCCTCATTTTACATTATATTTGCTTCCTGATTACATCATCTATTCACTCATTCATTTATCCATCTATGCATCTGGTTGTTCAGTCTATGACTGGCTGGGCTAGAAGCTGATATTCTGACTGTCATTCCTCTATAGCAGCATGTCCTGAACATACCTAATTCCCAAAATCTAACCACTTTGACCCAACAGAAGCCCAGATGTTTAAGAGACTCATTCCTAAAAACTCCTGCTACACATCTGTTAACAAGATATCAGCACAATTAAATGAAATATTAGTTCTGTGAGCTTGTGGGATGCCCAGGCAAGCTATTTTGTAGCACCACTGGATTTAGAACAGATAGAAAGTCAAGTGATATGACACAGCATGGAGCCCTACCCGAGAGGCTCTGTGAACCTTCTTACTGTGGAGATAGATAGTACAGTGGGGGATCTGCACTTTAAAGTGTTTCTTGGGAGTTCCTCACTTTTGCATAACCATGTTGATGTGCATGAGAGTATCACAGAGGTCTGGAAATATGAGAGTTTTGTGTTTATTTCTACGGCCTCTCTTTTGCTGCTGTTTTTCCCCATCATTTCCAGAAAGATTCTGAGAACACCCACAGAATTTTAGGCTAGGAATGGAGTGATCAGTTATGGTAGAACCCCTGCTGTCTTAGTTCAGGTTTCTATTGCTGCAGTGAAACACCAAGACCAAAAGCAAGTTGGGGAGGAAGGGACTTATTTGGCTTACCCTTCCTTATTGCTGTTCACTGTTTAAGGAAGCCAGGAAAGGAACTCAAATAGGGCAGGAACCTGGAGGCAGGAGTTGATACAGAGATCATAGAGGGGTGCTGCTTACTGGCTTACTTCCCCTAGCTTGCTCAGCCTACTTTCTTATAGAACCCAGGACCACCAGCCCAGGGATGGACACATCTACAATGGCCTGGGCCCTCCCACATCTATGCTAATTAAGAAAATGCCTTACAGCCAATCTTATGGATGCATTTTCTCATTTGAGTCTCCCTCCTTTCATATAACTCTAGTTTGTGTGCCAAATTGACATAAGCCCAGCCAGCACACCTGCTTTCAGATAAATGCTGTTTAATAAGATAATTCTATGAAACAAGACCACAAAATGGTGCATGGATAAATATTTATTCATCTGTAGAGTTTGTTGAGTTTTAATCTGGGCAAGAATGTTTTGACTACTTATAATTGTGTTTGGTCATGCTGATGTCTTATACCTTAGAGGTAATGTAGTAGACTTTTGATATGAATGAGCTGCATGCATTAATGATGTTGATATTTCTCTATGCTAATTAGAGGAAGAACATTGTGTTTGCTGAGGCTTGAGGCTTCAAGCATAAACTGTATCCAGTTTAAAATAGGGGGTTGAAAAGCAAGAATCAATAGATTGTCTTTTATGTGGCAGATGTCACCGCAGTTCAGGTCTGACCAACATTGGGGAGGATGTCACACATGATTATATATAAGCCACAGTTATTTTTGCATCAGCAACTTTTAGGTGTAGGTTTTTGGCAAATTCTTGAAGGAAGAATATCTTGGTTGATGCCTCAGGAATGACCCAGAACCATGGATCTATCTGAAACCTTGTTCTATGGTTTATTTTGAGTGAAAGTCATTAACAACTGAGAAAAATTTTGACTTAATGACTTAGACTGGAGAATTCTGTTAGTTCTCTTACAGTTAGGGGCACTTTCTAGGTAAGACTGGGTCCGAAATATGGCTATTACTCTTAGATTGAGAGAAAGAATTGGGTTATATAAGCTTAGCATTGTAACAGTTTCCCACATTAAAAATTTTTTCATCCATTTTTGTTTCTGTGATGCTAGCGATTGAGTCTAAGTCCTCATACAAAACAAGTTATCCATCACTTAGTCATCCCAATGTGAGTTATAATCCAAGTGTACAAACCTATATAAACATTATGATTCTGGAACTTTAAGCACACATTTTAAATATATATTTAAATTTGTCCATGTAAGAGTAAACTTTTTCTATTCATTATCTGCTTATCACCTATATCTGTACTTTAAGATACTTTTACAGAGTGACATAGGAATTTATAGAGTTCAAAAGGTATCACATATTGTTTAAGAAAATAATCTCTGGGGAACCCTGGTTTATAAGCTTTCGAGTTACCTGAGACGGTGCACGCTACTTAAGCAGTCAATTTTTATCCTATGATGAGCATGACTTTTGACTTTGATGGCCTGACATATAAATAGGAAGAGATATTCTTATTAATCCTTTCCCCATAAGGATCCTTCAACCTGACTGCATTCAATAATAGTCCTATGAAGTTAAACCATCTTTCAGCCCTGTGGAGAGCTGGAAAAAGGTGAAAACAGGCAAAGTCATGAGACAGAAGTGAACAAACCTGTTCTTCTTTGATAACTGGTTAGAACCCAAAAGATTTGATGACAAGAGATGAAGAATAGCCTTACATTGGGAATCTAACATGAGTCATTCTGCATTCCACAGTTACCAGACTTAACTAATGATGCTGGGAAGCTTGAACTTGTACACTTAATTTCTCCTCTAACCAATGGAAAATTTGAGAAACAATGAGAATGCAGCAAAATGGTCCTGAGAAACCTGGTTATAGTGGATGCATGCAATATATTTATATTGAGTTCCTTAGGTTTAAAATATTTCTAGAAAATAATCATAGAATGGGATGTGGTAAAAAGATACTAAGTTGAGCTGAGAATTGTATATGCTTTAGAGACACACTTTAACAAAACCTCAGATAAATTTTTATTTCCTCCATGGGTCTTTAAGGTATAGTTTTTTTATCAGCTTACTTATATAAAACAGGAGTCTCAACAACATAGCATTAACAGAACTCAAGTCATGTCTTTTATTAGTCCTGACGGCAACTGTTGCTACCATGTCCTTGTTTTAGGTACTCCAGATGACACAGCCCTTTGAAGCTCAGTCCACAAATATTTATTCTGCTCAGTAGGACATGCTAACCTGACTAACCTAGATATTTTAACTGAATGGTAACCCAAATGCCAGTTTTGGTGGACATAGTATTACTGAGTGATTAAGAGTATGACTCCAGATTGGACACATTCAGACTTGCTTAAATCTGACTCACTTACCAACCGAGTGACTAACAGAAACTGACTGATGTCTCAGTAGTATTTAGATTCATCTCATAAAGTCATCAGTGAGGTGAGGTTGAATGAGATGTCTACATAGAAACTGGCAGACTGGCTGGCACACAAAGAAATGAGTATTTGCTTTAGTCAAAAAAGAAAAAGTATTTTTTCCTTGGCACTAACATTTCCTTTTACATTTGCCTATTTACTTGGTGCTTGTGTGTGTATGTGTGTGTGTGTGTGTGTGTGTGTGTGTGTGTGTGTGTGTGTGTGTAAATTTATCATGGCACTTACATGGGAATCTAAGGACAACTGTGGAAGTCGGTTCTCTCGTTCTACCATATGATTTTTAGGAACCAAACTTAGGTCCACAGGCTTGGTGGCAAGCACCTTTACCTATTGATCCCTCTTTGACACTTTTTAGGGGCCACTAAATGATTATTTGATAATGGAATAAGTGTGCATATTTTTTGTAATTATTTAACAAGATTGGGTGTGTACAGGTTGATGTGACTATAAATTTCAGTTACTATTTGTGAGCTTAAGAATAAATGTACACTGGCCGTATGCCCATTCTTAACCAGTATATATTATAGTGGATTGCTGTAGGATAGTGTCTTGTTATATTATCCATGCTGTCCTTGAACTCATGATCCTCTTATGACTGGCCCTAGAGTACTGGGATTATAGGCTTGAGACACTGTTTGTTACTTTAAAGTTGTCCCATATTGATTTAAATCCCTTCTTCATGAAATCAGTTCTGTTTCTCCCTTTATGCTTCCTGGTTCAACTTCTCACTGTGCTTTATTAGTGACTGATGGCTGATCTGGTGTCAGAGCTGATTGCCAGCCACAGGGAGGTCTCAAATCTGCTGCTCTCAATTTAGATTTCAGAAGATGATTAGAGCTCTGCCTCCACCACAAGGACCTCATTATTTGATTTATCCTTCTATTTGCATTAGCAAAAGTATTTGGCTCCATGAAATAATTATATATAATATGATCTATTACATATTTCTCTTTTGTTTTATTTGTCAAGTTACTGTGTTCTTGACATTGTATTAAGTCTGGGCTGTAAAACTGATACAATCTCTCAAGCCCACTGAAATGTAAAAGAATGACTTGAACATATAATGTAAGTAAGTAGGAGATCAGAAAGTAAACAGTTTCCAACTCTTGATGCAGCTCAGGCTGGCCTCCAACTTTCAATCCTTCTATCTCAGCCTCTATGCCTAAATGAAATGTTTATTTTTTAAATTTTTGTGTGTCTATGTGTTTGTGTGGTGTAAGCCCATGTGCATATCTGTGCGTGCCTGTGTAGGCCAGATGTTGACAACAGATCTCTTCTGCTATTGTTCTCGTGTGTGTGTGTGTGTGTGTGTGTGTGTGTGTGTGTGTGTGTGTTCAATTTGTATTCTCTTTTGAAATATTTTTATTAATTCTTTTTAAATTTTTTTATCATTAACATTTTAAAAATTCACTTTACATACCAAACACAGATGCCCCACTTCCCTCCTCCTGCCCCTCCAGCCACCCCGTACCAACCCACTCCTCATCTCCTTCTACAAGAAGCTAAGGCCTCCCATGGTAAGTCAGCAGAGCCTGGTACATTCAGCTGAGGCAGGTCCAAGCCCCTTCCCTTGCCTCAAGGCTGTGCAAGGTGTCCCACCATAGGTAGTGGGCTCCAAAAAGCCAGCTCATGCACCAGGATGGATCCTGTGGAAGCAGCAGGGAGGAATGATGGGAGATGAGGTAAAGTTGAGTTTCTAACAGGAGTGAGCCTCCCTAAACATTTGTATCCCTGACTGAAATTGGTAATGGCATTCTACTTCAAGGAATTGTAGAAATTAAATGAGGTAATACATGAAAAAGAGGAATTAGCACCCGGCAAGCCAAGGATGTTGACTGTCTTAATTAGATGAACTACTCAGATTCAGAGGAGGACCACATACCTCTTCATGTTTGTTAACTTTGATACTATTGGTCAGGGACACAATTAGACTTTAAATATAAATGTGATGTTGTTTCATTTGCAAAAATTTATCTGTTCAATGTAATTAGTGAAATGACACATTTTGCCAGAGAATTGTGTAAGAGACTGCCTCTGTTTAACTGAGTATAGTGGAAACTCCATTGTTCTTTTCTCTTTTTTTCCCCTTTTTTAAAAAATTATATTTGTGTTTTAATTTTACACATCAGCCATGGGTTCCCCTGTCCTCCCCCCTCCCGCCCCTACCCTCACCTTTCCCCCATCCCCTCCCCTCCATTCCCATCTCCTCCAGGGCCAAGACGCCCCTGGGGATTCATTTGAACTTGGTGGATTCAGTCCAGGCAGGTCCAGTCCCCTCCTCCCAGGCTGAGCAAAGTGTCCCTGTGTAAGCCCCAGGTTCCAAACAGCCAGCTCATGCACTAAGGACAGGTCCAGGTCCCACAGCCTGGATGCCTCCCAAACAGTCCAAGCCATTCAACTGTCTCACTTATCCAGAGGGCCTGATCCAGCTGGGGGCTCCACAGCCTTTGGTTCACAATTCATGTGCTTCCATTCATCTGGCCTTTCATCCCCATGCTTTTTCCAATCCAGGGCTCAAAAATTCACATTCCCACAGTCCCTCCTCCTTCTGGACAACAGGACACACAGAGCTCCACCTGGGGCCTGGCTGAGGATCTCTGCATCCACTTCCATCAGTCACTGGATGAGAGTTCCAGTCTAACCATCAGGGTATTTGGCCATCTGATGACCAGACTAGGTCAGATCAGGCTTTCTCTCGACCACTGCCAGCAGTCTACAGAGGATGCATCACTGTGGACCTCAGGGTACCTCTCTAGCACTCTGCCTACTCCTGTTCTCATATGGTCCTCATCCATCATGGTGTACCATTCCTTGTTCTCCCTTTCTGTTCCTGACCCAGCTGGGATCTCCTGCTCCCCCAAGCATCCCTCCCCTCAAAACTTGCTCTTCATTATTCCCACTGTCGTCCAGGTTGTTCATGTAGATCTCATCCATTTCTCTGTCATTGGGAGATCCCTGTGTCTTTCCTAGGGTCCTGTTTTCTAGGTAGCCTCCCTGGAGTTGTATAGCAGTCTAGTCATCATAGTTTTACATCTAGTATCCTCCTATGAGTGAGTACAAACCGTGTTTGTCCTTCTGAGTCTGGGTTACCTCACTCAAGATGATTTTTTCTAGATCCATCCATTTGCCTGAAAGCCTCATGATGTCATTATTTTTCTCTGCTGAGTAGTACTCCACTGTATATATGTACCATATTTTCTTTATCCATTCTTCAGTTGAAGGGCATCTAGGTTGTTTCCAGGTTCTGGCTATTACAAACAATGCTGATATGAACATAGCTGAACACATGCCCTTGTGGTATGATTGAGCTGTTCTTGGGTATATGCCCAATAGTGCTATAGCTGGGTCTTGGGGGAGGCAGATTCCCAATTTTCTAAGGAAGCACCATATTGATTTCCAAAGTGGCTGTACAAGCTTGCATTCCCAACAGTAGTGGAGGAGCGTTCCCCTTGCTCCACATTCTTTCCAGCATAAGCTGTCTTCTGTGTTTTTGATCTTAGCCATTCTGACAGGTGTAAGGTGGTATCTCAGAGTCGTTTTGATTTGCATTTCCTGGATAATTAAGGATGTTGAGCAATTCGTTAAATGTCTTTCAGCCATTTGAACTTCCTCTGTGGAGAATTCTCTGTTTAGTTCTATAGCCCATTTCTTAAGTGGAGTGTTGGGCATTTTGAAGTCTAATTTCTTGAGTTCTTTATATATTCTGGATATCAGCCCTCTGTCAGATGTGGGGTTGGTGAAGACCTTTTCCTGTTCTGTAGGCTGTCGCTTTGTTCTGTTGACCATGTCCTTTGCTCTACAAATGCTTCTCAGTTTCAACTGGTCCCATTGATTGATTGTCTCTCTCAGTGTCTGTGCTACTGCTGTTATATTTAGGAAGGGATCTCCTATGCCAATGCATTCAAGAGTACTACCTACTTTCTCTTCTATCAGGTTCAGAGTAACTGGATTTATGTTGAGGTCTTTGACCCACTTGGACTTAAGTTTTGTGCACAGTGACAGATATGGATCTATTTGCAGCATTCTACACATTGACATCCAGTTATGTCAGCACCATTTGTTGAAGATGCTTTCTTTTTTCCATTGTACATTTTTGGCTTCTTTGTCAAAAATTATATGTTCATAGGTGTGCGGGTTAATGTCAGGGTCTTCAATTCAATTCCATTGGTCCACATGTCAGTTTTTATGCCAGTACCAAGCTGTTTTTATTACAGTAGCTCTATGTTAGAGCTTGAGGTTGGGGACTATGATGCCTCCAGAAGTTGTTTTATTGTTCAGGATTCTTTTGGCTATCCTGGGTTTTTTTGTTTTTCCATATGAAATTGAGTATTATTCTTTCCAGATCTGTGAAGAATTGTGTTGGTATTTGATGGGGATTGCAATGAATCTGGAGATTGCTTTTGGTAAGATGGCCATTTTTACTATGTTAATCCTGCCTATCCATGAGCATGGGAGGTCTTTCCATTTTCTGACATCTTCTTCAATTTATATTTTCAGGGACTTAAAGTTCTTGTCATATAGGTCCTTCACATGCTTAGTTAGAGTAACACCAAGATATTTTATATCATTTGTGGCTATTGTAAAGGGTGATGTATCTCTGATTTCCTTCTCAGCCTGTTTGTCTATTGTATATAGGAGGGCTACAGATTTTTTTTAGTTGATCTTGTATCCTGTTACGTTGCTGAAGGTTTTTATTAGCTGTATCAGTTTCTTGGTTGAATTTTTGGGGTCACTCATTTATATACTATCACGTCATCTGCAAATAGGGAAAGCTTGACTTCTTCCTTTCCAATTTGTATCCCCTTAGTCTCCTTATGTTGTCTTATAGCTCTGGGTAGAACTTCAAGTACTATATTGAATAAGTATGGGGAGAGGGGACAGCCTTGCCTTGTTCCTGATTTTAGTGGTATTGCTTTGAGTTTCTCTCCATTTAATTTGATGTTGGCTGTTGGCTTGCTGTAGATTGCCTTTCCTATGTTCAGGTATGTTCCCTGTATTCCTGATCACTCCAAGACCTTTATCATGAAGGGGTGTTGGATTTTGTCAAATGCCTTTTCTGCATCTAGTGAGATGATCATGTGGTATTTTTCTTTGAGTTTGTTTATATGGTGTATTACATTGACAGACTTTCATATGTTGAACCACCCTTGCATCCCTGTGATGAAGCCTACTTGATCATGGTGGATAATTGTTTTGATGTGTTCTTGGAGTATGTTTGCCAGTATGTTATTGAGTATTTTTCATCAGTGTTCATGAGGGAGATCAGTCTATAGTTCTCTTTCTTTGTTGCATCTTTGTTTGGTATAGGAATCAGGGTAATTGTAGCCTCATAGAAGGAGTTTGGTAATATTCCTTCTGCTTCTATTTTGTAGAACAATTTAAAGCATATCGATATTAAGTCTTCTTTGAAGATCTGGTAGAATTCTGCAGTGAAACCATCTGATCCTGGGCTTTTTTTAGTTGGGAGACTTTTAATGACTGATTCTATTTCCTTAGGGGTTATTGGACTATTTAAATAGTTTATCTGGTCTTGATTTAACTTAGGTATGTGGTACCTATCCAGAAAATTGTCCATTTCTTTTAGATTTCCAGTTTTGTGGAGTAGAGGTTTTTAAAGTATGACATAATGATTCTCTGGATTTCCTCATTGTCTGTTGTTATGTCCCCCTTTTCATTTCTGATTTTGTTAATATGGATCCTCTCTCTGTGTCTTTTGGTTAGTTTGGATAAAGGCTTGTCTATCTTGTTGATCTTCTCAAAGAACCAACTCTTTGTTTCATTAATCCCTTTGTTCTCTCTATTTCTATTTCATTGATTTCAGCTCTCAATTTGATAATTTCCTGGCATCTGTTCCTCCTGGGAGACTTTGCTTCTTACTGTTCAAGGGCTTTCAGGTGTGCTGCCAAGTCACTAGCGTGACATTTCTCCAGCTTCTTTATGTGGGCATTTAGTGCTATGATTTTCCCTCTTAGTACTGCTTTCATAGTGTCCCATAAGTTTGGGTACGTGGTGTATTCATTTTCATTGATCTCTAGGAAGTCTTTAATTTCTTTCTTTATTTCTTCCTCCACCCATTAGTGATTCAGTTGAGCATTATTCAGTTTCCATGAGGTTGTAGGATGTCTGTAGTTTTTTCTGTTTTTGATATCTACCTTTAAACCATGGTGGTTCGACAGAACACAGGAGGTTATTCCAATTGTTTTGTGTCTGTTGAGATTTGCTTTGTGGCCAAGTATGTGGTCAATTTTAGAGAAGGTTCCATGGGGTGCTGAGAAGAAGGTATATTCTTTTTTGTTTGGGTGGAATGTTCTGTAGATATTGATTAAGTCCATTTGAGCCATAACATCAGTTAAGACCATTATGTCTCTGTTAAGTTTCAATTTGGCCGATCTGTCCTGAGGTGAAAGTGGGGTGTTGAAGTCTCCCACTATTAATGTGTGGGGTTTTATATGTGATTTAAGCTTCAGTAATGTTTCTTTTACATATGTGGGTGCCCTTGTGTTTGGGGTGTAAATGTTCAGAATTGAGACTTCATCTTGGTGGATCTTTCTGCAATGAGTATGTAATGTCCTTCATCATCTCTTTTGACTGATTTTAGTTTGAAGTCTATTTTGCTGGATATTAAGATGGCTACACCAGTTTGCTTCTTAAGACCATTTGATTGGAAAGTCTTTTCCCAGCCTTTTATTCTTAGGAGGTGTCTATCTTTGAGTTTGAGGTGTGTTTCTTCTATGTAGCAGAAAGATGGATCCTGTTTTTGTATCCATTCTGTTAGTCTGTGTCTTTTTATAGGTGAAATAAGTCCATTGATATTAAGGGATATCAATGACCAGTGATTGTTTGTTCCTGTTATTATTTTCATTATTTGGTGGTAGTGTGTGTGTACTTCACTTCTTTGGGGTTTACTGCTGTGGTGTTATCTATTCCCTCTGTTTTCATGGGTGTATCTGCCTTCCTTAGGTTGGAATTTTCCTCCTAGTGCTTTCTGTAGGGCTGGGTTTGTGGATAAGTATTGTTTAAATCTGGTTTTGTCTTGGAAGGTCTTGTTCACTCCATCTGTGATGATTGAGAGTTTTGCTGGGTATATTAGTCTAGGCTGGCATCCACAGTCTCTTAGGGTCTGCATTATATCTGTTTAGATCCTTCTGGCTTTCAAAGTATCCATTGAGAAATCGGGTGTTCTTCTGATGGGTTTGCCTTTATAAGTCACTTGGACTTTTTCCTTTGCTACCCTTAATATTCTTTCTTTATTCTGTACATTTCGTTGTTTAATTATTGTGTGGCGAGGGGACTTCTTTGGGGGGGTCTAGTGTGTTTGGTGTTCTATAGGCTTCTTGTATCTTCATAGGCATTTCGTTCTTTAAGGTGGGAAAGTTTTCTTCTACGATCTTTTAAAAATATATTTTCTGTGCATTTGAGTTGGTATTCTTCTCTTCCTCTATCCCTATTATTCATAGGTTTGGTCTTTTCATGGTGTCCCAAATTTCTTGGACATTTTGGGTCATGACTTTGTTGGTTTTAGTGTTTTCTTTGACTGATGAATGTATTTCTTCTACCGTATCTTCAACACCAGAGATCCTCTCTTCCATCTCTTGCATTCTGTTGGTTATACTTGCATCTGTAGTTCCTGTTTGTTTACTCAGATTTTCTATTTCCAGCATTCCTTCTGCTAGTGTCTTCTTCATTTTTTCTATTTCCCTCTTCAGGTCTTGGTCTGTTTCCCTTGTTTTTTTCATGATTTTCTTTCAGGGACTTATTGTTTTCTTCTGCTTTATTTGTCCTTTCCTCTAGTTTTTTGTAATGTTCTTCCCATTTTTTTTTTTTGTTTGTCTGTTCCTCTACTTATTTTTGATTTCTTCTTTTTAAGGTTCTAGCCTCTTCATGATGTTAATTATAAGGTTGTTTTCTTCTTCTTCTTCCATTCCATGATGTTCAGGTCTAGCTGTTGGAGAAGGGCTAGATTCTGGTGATGTTGTATTGCTCTTTATTTTGTTGTATGTACTTCTGACTTGACTTTTGTCCATCTCCTCTTGGGTTCATTCTTGGCATTATCAGTGTACTTGGTCCAGACAGACCTGACAGGTTTAGGGAGCCTCTCTTTGGTCCAGATGGAAGCTCTGGGCCAGATGGGAGCTCTGGTCCTGATAAGAGTGCTGGCCTGGATAGGAGCTGGGGGGCTGGACTCTGAGTCTCAGGAAGTCCCTGGGATCTCCTTATCTTGTCCAGATGGGCGCTCCTGTTGTCCTGATGGGAGTTCTGGGACAGGGTGTAAAATCTGGTCCAGATGGGAGTTCCAGGGTTGATGGGAGCTGGGGGCTGGTCACTGAGTCTCAGGAAGTGCCTGGGGTCTCTCATGCAAATGGGTGTGGTGGCAGGGTGTGGAGACTGCAGGGTCTGCCTGTGGTCTTGCAAAAGGGGAGCCTTCTCACAGGGCCCGCTAATTGGCCGGAAACTGGGGCCAAGTTGGGCAGGTCCTCCCAGGATGATGCCCAGGGGTGGGACCCAGGGGCAGTTGCCTCTCTGACTATAACCCCAGGCATTCACCTCTGGTCCAGATGGCAGTTCTGGGGTGGATGGGAGCTGGGGGCTGGTCTCTGAGTCTCAGGAAGTGGCTGGGTCTTTGGCAAATGGGTGTGGGGGCAGGGTGTGGAGATTGCAGGGTCTGCCTGCAGTCTTGGGACTGGGGCCAAGTTGGGCAGGTCATCCCAGGATGGTGCCCAGGGGTGGGACCCAGGGGTGGTTGCCTCTCTGACTATAACCCCAGGCACTCACCTCTGATCCAGATGGGAGTTCTCCGTTGCTCTTAATTTGCGAGGCAGCCAGCCTAGCTGCAGTGAAATGATGGTATGTTCACCAGATATGTTGTTGCAGTCTCTGTAATTTTAGTGGGTAGTGGAGGCAGCTTGTAGATGGCTCATGGTAGTAGATGATTCTATCTTGTTTTCTGCCCGGAGTCAACTGCCTAAAGGCTAACGTAATTCCACACTCCTGGACTGCACATCAATACTTTTTGTTGGCATTGGAAGTGATGGGAGGCAGTATTTTCACATAAATCCCCCTGAAACTCTCATAAATTCATCTCATAAATACTCAGTCTGACTTCTAAGCATTTATGAAGGTTCATTACTTCCCCTGAACTCAACTAATTTATCAGAACACAGATTAAGACAGAACCCAAGAATAAGGATAAACAATATCTTGTAGAATTCTTTGTTCATTTTTAACCTCCTATTCCCATGTCTCTCTCCTCATCATAGACAGGGAAAGTAAACTATTACCTATTGGCTACATATTGGAAGCTATAACTATGCTGAAAGGGTTTTCATTGTCCTGTGGTATTAGTGTGGCCTTACAGGCAGACAGTTGAGCTCTAAGACTCATTCATTCTTGACAAATACACATTCAACAACTGTTCGGTACAGCATTATGTCCTGGAAACATGGTACACAGCAGTGACTCTAAAGGCAAAAAGCTAAATTGTCCTGAAGCTCTGATTTTACTCAGGAAGATATACTTTGAACAAGGAGAAAAGAAAACTGAGTATAATATATTTACAATGAGACAATATTAAGTACTGTGTAGAAAAATAAAGAAAGAATGGTGATGGGAAATAGGGGCTGTACTCTTCACAGTACTAAAAGAACAAAAAGAGTATGGCCTAAAGGTTCTGGGTCTTTAAAAAAATATTGATTTATTTACTTTACCTATAAATGTTTTGTCTACATTTATGTCTGTGTGGAATATGCATGCCTGGTGTTGGCAGAGTTCAGAAGAGTGCAGCAGACCCACGAGGCCAGGAGCTAGAGAACATTGTGAACCTCTATGTGAGTGCTGGGGATTGAACTCAGGTTCTCTGAAAGAGCAATAGGTGCACTTAGCCTTTAAGTCCTCTCCAGCCCCTAGGTGTGAGTAATCTTGATAAGACCATCAAGAGGTAGCCAGGGGAATGCTGTCCTGAGGAGCAAGATTTTTTATTTGTACATGGAATTCTCCACAGTCAAGGCTGGAGCCATGGCTCCTGCCTGGGATTCAGGTCTGAGAATGTGTTTCTTATTCAGTGCTGGGGATCGCTTTCCTCTTGTTCCTCTATTTCCTGTATCCTCTTGTTCCCATACTTGTAAAACAATTCTCCAGTTTTAAGTAAAAAACAGTTAACTGTTCTTTTTAACTTCAGTAATGAGGTTTCTTGTATATTTCATTTTCCTTTAGAGGCCTGAACTTAAAACTCATGTCATCTTTGGTACTAAGGGCCAGTGTTCCAAGGAAAGGTTGTTGATATAGAATAGGAGAATAGCATCTTTTCTGTGTCTTAACTGTACTTCATACCGTACACTACATACACATGTAATTCAGAATGAAAACACTCACTGGAGACATTCCAAAAAGCTTCCCACTAGAGTAAGTGGCTATGATTAGGAATTTAAAAAATGTCTATGTTCCAATGGAAATGATTTATAACCATAATGGAATAGATTTTGGGTGGGCCTTGAAAGATCGAGCAATCTAAACAGTGTCCAAAAGTGTAAAAATTTGGACTGTGTTGTTGAAATTCTATCATTCTTTTTTAGTTATTGGACAAATACTTCTTTCACGGAAGAAAATAAGCATTAGAATTTGTTTAAATAGAATTATGTGGTCTTCATAAATTGCCTTTGAAATAAGAAAACATTCATTTTTGTTGGCAAAATTCTGTTTTGAATGGCCCTTTTTTTATTCATATTCAATACCAAATATTTTTAACCTCCATTATAGCTTTCTTTATATGATTGTCTTTCCCAGATTTAAAGACTTAGTAGAGAAACTCCTTGGAGTTGTTTCAAGTAATGACAAAATCTACCTTATACCTCTCAAGTTTTTATAACTTCACGTGAAATGAAAGAGGGTTAAATTCTCTATCATTTCTTTCTCGGTACTGAAAACAACTATTTGCAGTGTGGCCACAAAATTTAATCCTCCTCTTATTTTTAAGTTCTTACTTTAAACATTTTCTTTAATTTAATTTTTCAACTTGTGTGTATGTGTATGTATATGTGCCTACATAAATTGATGAGTACCATGTGCATTCAGGTGTTTGCAGAGGCCAGAGGGCATCAGATACCCTATAACTGGAGTTATGGGCATTGTGAGCCCCATGTGAGTGCTGGGAATTTTACAGATTTTACATAAGAGCAGTAGGTGCTCTAACTGCTGATCAAACACCTTAGCCCCTTAATCATTTCCTTAAGATATAAAATAATGCTTTAAAAATCTTCTTGAGACAGTGTCCCATGCAGCACATGTTGATGGCAACCTCATTATTAGTTGAGCACCCTTTGGTTTTCCTGCCTCACTTGTGTTGAGATTGTAGTTGTGTGTCACTATACACAGCTTTAACTCTCTCTCTGTTAATAGACACTTGGTTATGTTACCCCGTCTGGCTTTAATTATGCATTCTTGCTAATAAACACTTCAATATTAACAAAGACTGTAGAGGTCCAGCTCGTTATAACCTTTTCCTGGAGTTCCAGAAGAAATGCTATCAGTGGTGAAGAATTTAATCTTAGGGATGTTGAATGAATGTAAGTATGCCGAGCTCTTTTAGCCCATACTTTATTCTTCTCAGTTTAAATCCTCGTGGTGCTGTGGGGGTACCAGTATAGATACACTTACAAGTAGTAATACTTTAACAATGTAGTGTAAGGCTTTCAGGATCATAAAGAGAGTTGATAAGATCCATACAATGATCAGCGATTGTCAGCTTCATTTACAACCCAAAATGAGAGTGATTAAAGGAGGTGACATCAGCTAAGGGCTAAAATTGGTTAAGAGATCAAAAAAGGGAATTTATGTGATCAAACTATATTCTTAGAAATGGTTAGCAAAATGTTAGGAATTTATGTCACTATAAGTCATGAGTAAAATAAATCTGCCTTTTTCCCCCTTTGGCTCTGTATCTGTTTCAGCTTATCTCAGCTGTGCCATTTTCTGGCAGGGCAGGGGAAGAGTACTTGGTAGCTAGGTATCCTGTATCACAGCTTGATGTACCTGGTATGTAAAAGCCCTTTTGTTCTGAGTTAAATGTTAAAGGGGGAGTCTTTTAGAACTAGGAATACCACTTAGGCTTTGGGAGAAAGGAGGGTTTAAGTCAATTTGCATGAGAAACAAAGCTTTGTAGCTAACACCCGCCAGGCCTTGGCAGTTGTCTTAGTATGGATATTTACCTTATTTCAGGAGACTAGCAGGTGGTCTGAATGCTTATCTATCTGAAGTCTATCCTTGTATGTTTGAAAGTATCCCAGACAAATACTTTTGTCCAGAGATGGCCCTGGCCAGATGTTTGCTAATGAAGATAATTATAGAAAGGCAGGCTTCTGAGTCTAATGCTAAAAAGGAGGAACAAAAGCCTAGGGATGTTATCCAAATACCCCTATTGTATAGGGGAAATTGTGCCCAATGAATGATCAACCAAACTGTTAGAAGTTCTTGGGAAAAGAATCAAATGGGAAAGATATGATAGAACACAAGAAATTCATTGCAGGATACAGTTAATACATTCAAAAGCAAGTATCACCAATACTCCTTGAGTTTTGACTTTACCCTGCTCTGCTCTTCCAGGTATAAACTTTTGCCATTGTCAGCTGAATTCCTACTTCATATTTCTGTGGCTTGCAGTACAATATTAGTTCAGGAAAGCCAAGATTTTACTAATATTTGATGATTATTATTGTGATTGGCCCTTCATAAGGTCCGATGTATGTCAGCTGCATTTGTTAAAGGATTTACTCAACTTCACAGAACAACTGAATGGAAAGATAAAGAAAGAGGATTCAAGGCAAGATCACAAGAGACTAAATCAGTAAGGGTCAAAATTGAAGATGTCTGTTCAGAGTACTACACTCAATCAGCTACGTGGCCCCAGGGAAGTGAATTCTTATTCTTTCCAGTAGAGTGAGTACTGTAGACATTACTTAAGGAGAAAACCATATTTATTATTGTCCAAGTGTTTGATGACTGGTTTGGCTACCAAAATCTTTCTGTTTCCTCTCAAGGAAGGTTTCCAACTGAACTTGGAGCTTGCCATTCTAACTAGACTAACTGTCCAGTGGGTGCTGAAGATCCACCTGTCTCTGCCTCCCTACAACTGGGGCTACATGTATTGCTGCTGTGCCTGGCTTATGTGGGGCCTGGAGATTTGAACTCAGGTACTCATACTTTCAAAGCAAGCACTTTATGTACTGAGTCATCTCGCAGTCCCTGTAACAGATCTTTGAAGAACATTAAACTAAGTTTTTGTTATGTTCTTTAGACTTGGTGTATCAAAATTATTATTTATTCTTATCTATTAAAATTTAAAACATACATACCAAACAATAAACAAATATTGATATACACTACTTATGCAGTTATAACCACTTATTTATATATAATTATGTACATTTTAAGGCATGTAATTTATAAATTAGAAAAAAACCCACACTGAGTAGGAAAAAGATACCTAGTGTCTGGGTGTGCAATATAAATTTAGTGTAGTTCCACATTCACAGTATGAATTTACGGCATATACTAAATAGTCCTGTCACCAGTTTTGAATACCTAGTGTTTTTCTTGTCAGATATGGTTTGATGGCCATTAACTCTACCTTACTCTGTAGCAGATAGTGAGATCAAGTGGGAAAATGCAAAGTGGGCCAGTTTCATGGTTTGCTTGTGTTTGACAAAACACCATATCTGCCAACATCATGCTTTTCTCAGCATCTTTAGGAAAAAGTTTCTTGTCCATTTGAAAATGAAGGTTTATTTACTTAGTACTGGTGATGTGGTCTTTCAAGGCAGCAGTGTTGTCAAAGAATGTTTTAGTTCCAGCTCCCCTGTGACAAAAGGACTCTAGCAGAGCAGAGTGGACACTCAACTCTCTGAATTAAGCAAGTCCAGAGAGGCATCAAGAGAGGAGGCCAGCAACAATCACAGGTGAGATGCACTAAAATTGTTTCTTATGCATACATTAAAGCCAATATAAACAACAACCCAACTTTGTTAAAAAATTTTATATTGTGAATCTCTTCCAACATTTTGAGATTATATATCATACATGAAAATATTCCATGATGATATACTCTAACATATTTATAAGTTGGGGCAGGGAAATCCCACACATTACTATGATAATTTATAGTGGGATCCCTTATAAGCATTCTAAGACCTTTGGTGGGTGTCTGCATCTATTAATAGCACCAAATGTTACATATAATCTCCCCCTGTTTAGCCTTACTATCGCCTTTAGCAACCATAACGTGCTATTGTTTTCTATTCTTTTATTTATTTTATTTACATTTAATCATGAAACATAATACCAAATAAATTTCACAAGGCATGGTGACATACACCCTTTATATAAAATTCAGAAGGCAATGGTAGGTGAATCTCTGAGTTCCAGGCCAGGCTGGTCTACACAGTGAGTTCAAGGCCAGCTAAGGCTGCACAGTGAGACCCTGTTTTAAAATAACAACAACAACAACAACAAAAAGAAAACCTACCCCAAACAAAATAAATTTATCTGACAAAACAAATTATGAACTTAAAGATGCAAAATTATTAGAGTAAATGACGATATAACAAGGTCTCATGTTAAATAAAAGATTTGAAGTTTGTATCGCTACCAAGAAATCTACTTATAAGAAAACCTACTTCTTAGGATTTGATAATCCATCATTACACATTCACTCATAAATCATTAATACTTAAGATGAAGAATTTCACTTAAAAGGAGTATTGTGGAGCATTTTTGGTGTATCTGTCTTGCTAGTATTCTCTTCTTATACTTTGAGGCATTATTCAGTACTGTTAGTTACTTGAACACAGTACAGTGAGCCTGCAGAGCGAGTTGGCTACTGAGATGCTGGACAGGGACACTGGTGGCAAGCTCATGAAAATGTTGGACCCTGGGATGCTTCACTCCCTAGGCTACGTGCAGAGGACACCATAAGATTTCATCATGCCATTCAAGACAGCACAGGATTGAACAATGTACACATTTTTAATTTTCTGACATTTTTTCTTTAATATTTTTGAACAGTAGCTGACTGTAGGTAACTGAAAGCATAAAAAGAAAAGCCACATATTAGAAAGGACTTGTGTCTTTGTGTATTTATACACGAAATGGGCAGGAACTATGTGTATATATTTATTACAACCCTATAAAAATAAAGTGTTTGGATTAAAGAACAGAAGATAAAGTATAGATAATAAGAACCTTTACATTACCCCAATGTTTGTTTGCTTTGGTGCTGGGAATGGAAGGCAGGGCAAAGAGCAGGCTTGAGAAACCCGCTACAATCGAGCTACATGCCAATCTCTATACACTATTTTGGAAATCAGTGGAGACTTTTATGTAGAAAATTTCATCTTCGTAAGCAAAGGAAGAGTCATGAATAGTTGAGAAAAACAGAAGTGAGCAGAGATGGCTATTGTTGGTGCTTCCTGTGTCCTCACCTTCTCAGGAGTGATTATGATTAACATTTGCTGTGTCTGTTTTATCACCTGGGTTCCCAAGTTCTCAGGGGTTCTCATCATTACCCAGCGCCACAAGTTTAATCAACACTCTATCTATAGGAAGACAATAGTATCTTAAAATTTGTCAGTTGAGATAAAAAGCCAGGCCCCTATTCCATGGGTTACGGGTCATTCTGTCAAGCTTGAAAGTGACATAGAACATGAGTCTTGCTGAAGGATGATGAGGATGTTTTTCAGAAACATAAACTTTGTTGGTATTTGATCAAGGAAGACTATTTCTTTTTCTGTTTCTAATCTTTAACAATACTTTTGGTAAAAATAGCATGTATAGCTTCATTCTATTCATTAGTAAGCTGATTTTATGTTGTACATAACCTACTGTACTTAACTATTTATTTTAACAACTTTTTATTATTATATAAAAACAATGTCTGTATTTTTTAAGGTGATTATGTTAAATCCAAAACCTGAAAGTAGCTTTCTTAACTAGGAATGCTACACAAATAAGTAATTGAATACTCATGTCTTTTGGATAAGCATTATCATGATAATTACATTCATACTTTAGGGTATCAATTCACTCTACTGTGTTTTAACACCTCTGTATGTGCAATAGTCTCTCATTAAATCAGGCATCCTTTAAATTATATTAATTAGCATGCATAAAGTCCATCTTGAAAACTCATTTAATTTTACAAATTTTAATACTCCCTATTAGTACCCCTGGAGCTTCATCAAGCCTCTGATTTTTAAGTGAAAAGAATTTTTTAAAATAAAAACATACTGAAGTCCTCTTCTGTATCATAGTTAGCAAGAAGACATGGACTTTCAAAAGTCTCCTTGAACTTTTGTCTTTCCAATCCCTTCCATGGTTTCCCAAGTACTACAGACAATGCTAGGTCTGGCTGGGAAGATAATGTTCCTGTTCTTAAGGAATAAAGACATCAGCAGGGGATACAAGGTGTAAGTAAGTCCAATATTGTTGATATAAAGACATTCAGGTCCTGTTGAACATGGAAGTAGGCCAATCTCTATGAGTTCAAGGCCAGCCTGGTCTACATAGTTTCAGGCTGACCATAGTTATAAAGCAAGACTGTGTTTCAACAAAAAAATATTCAAGTCTTAATAAAATCCACAGGTAGGGAAGATCTTCACAAAGAGTATCTTCTGGGCTTTTATATGTGACTCCAGTTCTGTCTGGAGCAGGAAAGGAAGTTCATCTCAACATTATAGATCCATGGAGGAGCTGTGTTGTGGGATATTAGTTTAAGATGTATTACATTTGTTTATGATGTGGAATATTTGTTTAATGATACAAAGATGTATTGCATTCTTACATGTTGCATTTGTTTAACTCTGTAAAGTTGTGTTACTTTGTTTCCCTAAAATACCCAATTGGTCTAATAAAGAGCTGAATGGCCAATGCTAGGCAGGAGAAAGAATAGGTAGAACTGGCATGCAAAGAGAATAAATAGGAGGAGAAATCTAGGGAAGAGAGCAAGTGGTAAAGACCAAGAAAAGGAGGAGAGGATGACCCCTGGGGGCCTGAAACCCAGCCACACAGCTAGCCACAGAGTAAGAAGGAAAGAAAGGCATAAAGAATAAAGAAAGGTAAGAAGCCCAGAGGTAAAATGTAGTTAAAGAGAAACAGGATAATTTAATTTAAGTTAGAAAACCTGGCCAGAATGACAAGCTAATGCTGGGCATTCATAAGTAAGAAGAAGTCCCCAGGCATTTATGTTGGAGCTGGATGTTGGGCCCTCAAAGACTAAAAAACAAAACAAAAACCAACTAGAGCTGAGCAACTTGTTGTATGACAAGACTTTTCTTTGTGAAATGCAATACATGTGTCTACTCAGCCCAGACAGGAAGCCCACAAAAGACAGGTTGGCCTCGGGATGGAAACCAGGATACATCCTATGGTGGGGGAGGGGTTTCTGCAGGAGAAGAAAAGCTATGCATACCAACAAAATTAATAAAAATTCAGTTTGAACAGAAGAAACCCCTTGATGAGGAGAAGTAATAGCTCATCCATCGATGTGACAATTCTACAAGTCATAAGAAAAATTCAACAAATAAGGGCTGGGGCAGGGTTATGTTTTTTTGTCTTTACAGGATAATGGAAATACCCATTTTCAAGAAATCATAAGGCCTTGGACACCTAGACGTCTAAAGCAGAAAGGAAGGACCAATATATTCTACAGGGTAATATCTCACTGCCTAACATATCTCTTTAACACTAGAATAGTTTTGGTCCCGATTCAATTATAAATCAATCTGGCTTTGGAGTTGGAATGTGGCTCTCTCCTTCTCTAAACTCAAGCTAAAAGAAAAATTAGGAGATTCTATTTCATATCAGAAGAGCCAACTGGTAAGAGACAGAAGAAAATCAATAATCTAGGGACCATTGTTGTCAAGATTTTATTTCTTTCTAAGCTTGTCCTTGATTTCTGGGAATCCTTCCTTGAATAATCCTAAATCCAAACTTTCCATTTTGATATTAATAATGTTCAAGTTTTCCACAGTGAAAAATAAGTCTTTCTAATAGCAATCCCTTTCCAGAAGGAAGATGGGGCCCCACAACAACAACTCTATCTGGTCCAGAGTGGTGTCGTTGTACCTAAGAACATTATTCAAAGATCAGCTTTGGACTGCAAACTCTTCAGGGCAGTTCCAAAATGAGATGGTCCATCAAAATACACTTCTAGCCAGAACCTTAGATAACTTTACCCATTACTCTAAAACTAGCTACAAACATTACAGCTAGTCCTATTGAGACTTAACTATTTAGCTTTCTTACAGGATGCCCCCTAAACAGCAGGAAGCAATTTAAAAAAGAAAAAGAATGTCCCCTTTCCAAAAGTTTACATTTTCTCAGGGTTATGGATAAGTTGTTATAGAGTCTGGGGTGGAAAAATAAAATTTAGACTCAGGATTCTCTTTAAGGAAAAAAAAAAGGATAAATAGATTAGTATAAGCTATTAAGGTAGATTATTATATCTACTAGTAAACTAATTTAGCAAACTATCAACCTCAGATAATTTTCACTGATATGGATTCTTGCATATTGATACAAATGTAAACTATTTTTATATTACTATTTAAGATAATATATTGATACAAATTCAAAACTATAATTGTCATATTGTACACATGTTCCTACTATTTGAAATAGTTTGTATATTGATACAAATATAAAATTATATTCACCTTACTGTACATATGTTCTACCTCTATGTAGGATATTTTGTATATTAATACATATTTAGGATATTGTTATTGTATTGCACTACACATTTCTACCTCAGTTTAAGATATTTTGTATATTGTCACAGTTTTGAGGTCATTGTCCTTATACTGTACCTCTGTTTACAGACTGTTTACCTTGTTAATATGAAGCCTTAGTCCTTAGGTTATTTAGGTGGATAAGACTTACAGATTAATAGTCACCCATGCTTGTCATATGCATAGTTATGTTAGTTAGGTTTTCCAGATTTATAAGAACATATGTCAGACATATAGGTAATCTTCAAACACTTCACAGACCTGGAGAATATGGCATTTAAATGTTTTGATAACTTAAAAGTCTGTTGACATGAGACATGATTGCTCCTGGCAGGACCAATCCACTATTGACAAACTGTTAAGCTTCTAAGACATTTCTGTTTGGAAGTTTGTCTTCTTCTTGGCACAAAATAGCCTGCTGGGCAAAGAACTGCCCTTGCCTCAACTGCTGACAGTATGCACACTGTCCTTTCCAGATAAACAGGACATAAGTAAAAGTGACTACTGAACCTTGCCAAGACAGATTAAGATGGTCTCTCAAAATTCCTGCTTCTAAAAATGGTCTGTCAGATATTCTAGGCCTATAGCCAAAATAGATGCCACAACAGTGCTGAGAAACTTTAAGTGACTGTCCAAGCTACTAACTGTCTCTGTCTGTTCTTGCAATTTTTTCAGAAATTGCTTGCTTGCATCTCTTGTTTCCTCAGGTTTTATTATGTTTATTCTCAGGTCTTTGATGGTGTTAAAGACTAGATAGTTACAGTTATATTCCTCTCATATCTTAGCTAAGTGTCATTTCAGACACTAAAATTAGATTTTTTAGAATAGGACAGCAATTGGAGTAATCTCTGTAACACACCATTTAACTATGTTCTTGACATTTCTGGATTTAGTATGTATATCTTGTTTGATGTTGTTCTTGTTGGTTGTATTTCTACTTTTGTTTAGGTTATTGTATACAGACAGCTCTCTTCTCTCCTTCCTGGGCTTGGATGAGGGATTGCCTCAGATGTCTGAGACCACATGAGACTGTGCCCTAGCATTCCAGAACCTGTGACAGTTCTGTTCTGTACAGTGAGTTTTTCCTCCCCTAATGGATTCCTTTGCCCTTTAAGCAGACTTTATAGATTTCTTGCATTACCAAAGTACAAATACCACCAAAGTCCAAGCTGGGGAAACGACTTCTATTGATTTTACTTGCAAGCATACAGATGCAGGGGTACTTTCAGGAGCAGAAATGACATCGTCAAAGCCCATCCAACTTGAGAGACAGCTCACAAAACTAGGAATCTGGAGCACATTGAACAGCCTTCAGGCAGAGCACTAAATTGGACAATGTTTTTTTGAGGTGCCTCCGTCAGGCTTTTCCAGGCAGCTCAGCTGGTTTCTGCTTCTTTCAAGCAGCTAGCTGGTCTAGTCTCAGAGTCTTCTTTGTACCTTGGCTTTTCTGAAAGTGACTCTCAACAATCTTTATTTTTTTTAATCTTGAGGGAGGTTGGGGGCGTTAGTGAATCTGTTCTGTTTCAGGGACTTCCTGGAGCTTCTTTGAATTGTTTACCTTTTGCTTTAAGGAACTTTCCTGCAGGTTGGAATGTTTCATCTTGGAGGATACTGATACACAACAACAACCTGCCTTTGTCTCTTATTCTCCTTGATACTCAATGATCATAACCTTTACCATTGTAAGATTGAAAGGGGGATAATGTGAGCCTTTGCAATTTTTAGCTTTAGAAATGAAAATTTCTGTTTTCTTCTTCATGCCACCAACTTCAGGGGATCATATGGTCAAGTACAAGGTCAAGGGAAGGGAAAGTTCACTTTACACATAACAAAGCCATGGCAAAAAAATGTAGATGATACACTATTGAAAAACTGGGGACAATAATAAAATTTACCATAAAGCAATAACTTATATCAAAATATAATTTTGGAGATAAATCTTCAAGAGCCAGAGGTGCTTTACTACACTGTAGTGTATCTCTGGAAACTAATGAATGAGTTTGGAGCCTGGAGGATCAGCCAATGGATAATTAAACTTCAATAGCCCATTTTATATAAAGAACTATAGCTCTCTAGGTTGTTTGCACTGGACTGATTCCAGGAAGCCCCTCTCCAAGTTATTTTCAGCTACTAAAATTCAGAGGGGAGACATAAGAATGTAATCTGGAAAAAGAGCCATGAAAAGGAAATTACCAAGTTCTTCAAATGAAAATTTTGTTTATTTGGTAAAATGAAAATTAAGTCATGGTTAATTTGGCCAGGGTTGCAAGTACATGCTATCTTGAGGCTAATAAAATTTCAAGTTTTTTTTTTTTTAAAAGAAACACTAATTATATAAATTTTATGATTTTGAAAATGTAATGGATAACAAGTTGTGCAAAAAAACATAGGGGAGATGAAAATAAGTTACATGTAATTTATAATATCTCATTGTTTGGCAATATGCATCTTGACACCTCATCTTGGAGAAACTAAAGAAAGTACTATCTTTTAAGAACTTTGTCACTGCATTGTGGAACAGTTTACTTTCAATAACGTCAGCTGTTGTGGCTGGTTAATACACTGCCTGAGCATTCTGTGATATAGCTGGTAAGTGGGGATGCTGCAAAATGCATAAACTACAGACAAAAGTGGGATTCACTTCCTTAACACATAGACTCTCCTCTTCTCTTCTTTTCTCTCTCTCTTGTTCCATCCTTTCTCTCACACAATGATAGAACAAGAATTAAAAAAATAAGCAATTTCTAAAACATATGTAAGGAAAATATTATAATATTATACACAAAAATAGATTTGAAATAATTAGAAAAGTATATTCGTGGTTTTTGATTTCATGACATATCATCAATAAAATTGTCACTTTTATCCAAGTTAATTTATTAGTTCAATGAAGTCTTTGTGAAAATGCTGCTGTGTTTTATTATGAACCCAGACAAATTCATTATGAGATGTATTTGATAGAGCATAAAAGGCAAGAACATTCAAGAGAATCCTTAGAAAACAGGTGCACGAGGGGGAACCAACTCTAACAGATTAAAATACATTTTAGAGCCTCTATAATTAAAGCAATATGTGTCATCTCATCCATAGATGTGAATAAATTAATATAATATGTTTTAAAATTCAGAAATAGTTCTAATATAATAAAGCATTATCTCAGCCAAGTCAGGATAAAAATGAAAAGTCTAATGATATCAAATGGATAGGCAATCATATAAGAAAACAATATTGCATCTACTTCCTTTTTTTTCAGGGGAGAGCACAAACACAGTCCCCCATTACCACTAATTATGCAGTCGAGTTTCCTGCATTGGGGGAAATCACAGGGGTCAGCACATCTGGAGTGCAATGGATAAGCCTCGCCCTGGGAGAACCACCTTTGTGATCATGGTATCTTCCCTGCCAGGTAAGTATGCATCTACTTCTTATATCATGTATTAAGCTAAATTCTGTATTTCTTACTAGATACACATGTAAACAACTGGTTGCTATAAATATTAAATGAAACATGAAGGCTTTTCTGTAGTCTGAGAGTGAGGTGGACTTGGCTCCAAATCCATGAATTGATGGGTAGCACAAATTAGAGTTGGCGAGTTATAGAACACGGAATAAAAGTCAGTGTGAAGTTAGGAGTGGATTGAAGGGAATGAGGATAGATTTGGAAGGAGTTTGGGGAGAAATGGGGTAAATATGATCAAAAGATACTGTATACATATATGAAATTCCAAAAGATCAGTAAAAATATTATATTAAAAATAAAGACTGTATAATTTGTTAGTGATTTTCAAGATACATTAAATAAAGGTAAGATGTATATTATTCAGTTATTTAATCTCAGAAAAATCTATAATTAAATGTATTTTCTTAAATGTATATCTATAAAGACAAACCATAAAATTGACTCAACAGTCATATCTCAGGCAAAGCAGGCAGTGTAAGAGAAGAGTTGAGGAATCACACTTAGACTTCTCAGAAGATATACCATTTTACTGACCTGACTTTATAATGATGTTTTATATTAATGAATTAAAATGATAAAAATCTAGAATTTAAAATAAAGATTACATGAATGGCCAAGCATTACATATGCCTATATTCCACCACTCAAGAGACTTAGTGACTTATGGATTTGAAGCTAGCCTAGACTACCCACTAATATCCTGCCCTCCCTCTTCCAGAAAACTAAATTTAAAAGTAAAATAAATATTTATTTAATAAAGCAAACTTTATGTTGAGCTGATAGTTTAGCCAAGAATTAAGAAACAGTTTCAAGAGACTGTAAAGTTCAGTAACATGCTTCCATGTCCTGGTTCCAATTAGGATGTAGACTAAGGTTATCCCAAGGCAAACAAAGGAAGTACTTTTTGGTAATATTGCTGTTATCATTCTGAAAATATTATATATTATATCATGCATATGTTATATATGACAAATGAATCAACTCAGAAATTAAAATTTATAATCAAGATTTTTGTTTAAGATTTCTTGGCTAAATACACCTTGAAATGATGTCCAACAAGTCCAGCAACCGTTAGCACTCCTTGTCCTTCAAGTTGGTCTCAGATATGACTCCACACTTCCAAATACGTTTCTGGAACAAACACCTGACTATGAATACTGACAGTTGTAAGATGATTCTGGCAGTGTGACATGGGCTTGCACGGTTTATGCCAGTCAGAGACCACCAGGGCAGTGTGACACGGGCTTACATTTCTATTCCATTAGAAATAATCAAATATCAATCAATCAATCAGAAAAAAGTGACAAGTAGATGTTCACAGACTTAGGGGTCCAAATACGTTGTTAAAACACACCTTCTCTAAAATTCAGGAAATAGAACAAAATTGTAAAACTACACATATTTCTGAGGGCAAACTTTGAATATATTTCAATATCATCTGAATGCTTAATGTCTATGAAGACTTCCTTTTACATTTTAGGAGTATGAAATGGAATTTGAAGAGAGTTCATAATGATTCTGAAATAGCTGCGGATATAATACACCTGAAATTTGCTCAAGGGAGGAGCTGGTACTGTATTTGGGAAGTATCAGATGATGCTGTTCTAACTGGGGATGGAAGCCTGGGTGCTTGCTGTCCTCTGTACTGCTGAGCATATTTGAAATTATCCATAATAAAATGGTAAGACCTTAAATTCTCTTCATGTTTCTATCAATTAAAAATGGAGATTATATCTTGGACTTTTCCTTATTTGATATGTTCCAAAATGATAAGGTGGCTATAAACTCTCACTGACTGGATGATACAGAAGGATGAGGTGGTCAAATATTGAGACTGCTCCAAATAGCCCTCTCTCCACCTCCATCTCTCTGACTCTTTGTCTTTCTGTCTCTTTGTCTCTCTATCTCTGTCTCTGTCTCTGTCTCTCTCTCTCTCTCTCACACACACACACACATACACACACACACTATGGAGAAGTGTCTGGTTATGTGCTTGGCTCAACATTGCAAGTAGTATAGTATAATTTACACAGACTTCTCATAATGTCACTGCATCTCTGTCACAAAGACAAATGTGTTAAGAGATATTTATGACCAGAGATGAGTAAAATTACAGCTGGTTGTTGTTGGTTCAGAGAAGCAGCCTAGTGATATGATTGGACATGGCTTTGTAGTTAGTCAGATTCATAATTCACTTTTTGTTATTTATTAGGTAGATGAATTTAGTCTTAGTTCCATAATCTTAAAATTAAGAATGAATATCTGACAGTGTTGTTATGGTGATTGTAGATCCCATACAGTATCTGGTACACATAAAGGTGCTGTATTATTTCAGGGTACTAATTATTATTAGCATTGTTAACTGGTGATTACTGTCTGAGCCAAAGAAGCAGAATCCTAAACTCAAATACAAAGGCAGGGGAAAGAAATCTAATGTTCTTTATGCAGAGCTTGTAATTTGTGGATCATCAATAGCAAATGATGCTTTGTAATTTTTCCTATACTAGAGAAACCACAAATTTCTCTGACTCACTACTAAATAACTAACTTTTCAGAAAGAACACCTTGGCACCCTAGCAGATAACCGTCAGTAGAAAATTTAATTCTGATCAAAATGGACAGCTCACTGTGCTGTGGGTCTTAAATATTAGGCACAAAATGTTCATCCCATTGCCAACCCTCTAGCTGTGTGTACTTTGATTAAAACTGCCACTGCCTGGCAACTTTCTTTTCTTTTTTTTTTTTTTTACTTTGTTTGCCTTATAAATGGACACAAAGAGCCATATGAAGAGAATAAGTGTATATAAAGGAGGAAATACATATATTATTAGAACTGAACTGGGGACACTTGACAAAAGCAATGTTATTTTAACCTGACCTAGAATGATGACTGAAAAGTCTCAGGAAAGCAAGTAGGGAAGTCTCTGAAGGAGGAGGAAGTCCTGAGAAAGGATGTTAGGCTAGCTGCTTGAAGTTCTTTGGGCATGTGCATTGCCCATAGTGAGGCTGGCTACAGGGTGGTGTGAGAAATGTTTCTGAGGGGTTACCTTCTAGGCAATAGTGGACATATTTTTAAGGTGGGGGTTAGGCACAAGTGAACATTGGAGACAAGACAAGTTCTAGGAGGAAGTAAGGGAGATTTTTACGTTTTATATCATGTGTGAGCTAATGGTGGGTGTGCAAAGTAGTGACACACTCACATCAAGAGTATGTTGGGAAGCAGAGCTGGTAGGACTGGGATAAAATTCATGAGGGCAAAGAAGTCTCTAATTAGGAAACCTGAATGAAGAGCACCTTTCCACGACTGAGGAAGAGTGGGCAGACACACCGAGAGAGTCTGAGTGCAGGTTCCATACACACGTTTTATTACCACAAGACCCTGGCCTTCTTCACAGGTCACAGAAAATAGTGGGGAAATGTTAGGGTGAGCACTTTCAGCATTTTCAAATAATGCCTAGGAAGAATAAACTGAAGAGGGAAAGTGGCACACAGTGTGGAATTTGAATTAAAGAATACTTGGCAGTTCTACAGATGAAATTTGTGCCTTACCCAGGCCATAGAATTACACGGTCTGGGGAAAGAAGGTTTTTTATGACTGGGCACAATCTTAATTCTTAAAGGTTATTTGTGTAAAGAAATGTAGGAGCTTCCTGAAAGAAATGGTAAAAGAATAAAGGCCAAACTGCAAGAAGCAAGAAACCAAGTCTACTTTGGTCCACCTCCTCACTCTTCAATTGAAGGACTGAGGTCAGTGGTCAGGAAGCCAGGCCAGTTTGTCATCTGACCCCGATGGAGTGAGAACAGAGTCAGTACCCTAGGTGTGCCCTCCTCACAGATCCACAGACAAAGACACTGTCCTTCTCAACCTTGCTGCCTGTTATAAGTGAGCTACTAACATATCTTGCCAGACTTGAATCCACTCATGTTTATTTTATAATTACTTACAGAGAGTGAGTCAGACAGAATGATGGAGAGAGTTAGAGGTAGGAAAAATTGCAACCCTAGCTGGAAAAGGAATTGACTGACAGAGCCTATACAACCTCTGATGCCAGGCCTAGGGTGGGGGGCACTAATAATGGAGTTTAGTCAATGAACAGGTTAAAGGGTTCTGACCATGAGTTGTTTTTCTATTCTTAAAACAACTGTTTAGAATATTACCAATTGTTGGAACATTATGAAAATGCATGAAGAATAAATTAAAACTTCACCAAAGAAAGTAAAGCAATGTAGAACCAGAATAGGATTCATAACTGACCATAACAGATCTGAACACAGCTATTTGTAGTGCCAAGGCCCATGGTGTAGCCAATGACTAAGCCTGGAAACAGAGGCCAAGGGGGTGAATAAATATATTGCTCACTAAAGACTGGTATCATAGGCTCCTTGAAAGAAATTGCCTGGAATCTCTAAATGCAAAAATGTGGAATGTGCACTGAAATACTCTCCTTTGGTGAGACTGTTCCAGAGGATTTGATTTCTATTTTTAGTTTTAGAAAACTGGTGTGTCTTCTTCTTCTTCTTCCATTTTGTTTCTGGTTTAAGTAGACATCTACAGAACAATAGCTTAAGCCCCCTTAGTGCTTGCTCCTTTCAGTGGCCTGCTCAGTGGGAGCTGGACATCATTCTTTCATGGCCAGCTGGGGACTGCAGTTCTTAGTAGGTCCCTGCATAAAGTTAGACTGGTTTGTTATCCCATAAAGAAGAAAAGTGTACTTAGGATCTGGTGCAGTCCATTTGTCCTGAAATTTCTCCTTCTTCACAGCATTTTCAGCATCTAATTGTGCTTTCTTCTTAGTTTTCTTAAGGTCTCTATAGCCCAGGCCAGCCATGAACATCCCATGGGTGTTGATGCAGAGTGAACAGCATATGTATAGAACTCCCCAGGCCAGCATATGCCATATTAGACCCACTGAATGGGCTCCTTGTTGTGTAGCATGGTAATGTCCACTCAACCTAGAGAAGAATCAGTGTGACACAGAGCAATGAAGGCAGGTTGCTGCTTGTGTGATAAGCTTTGCGGTAGTTACTACCATAGGATGTAGATCCAGGAAGCCAGCTTGGATCTGGATACTGAAGGTCCCACGAGTGACACAGCTAGCCTTGGAGAGGCTCCAGTGAACAGCAAGCCTGCTGATACTCCTGGAGGTGATGATGCCAGCATCACTAACTGCTAGCTGTCAGCAGATGCTGCCCTCAGGCCCTCTTCAGATTGAGAACGCAAGTGTACCACCTTCCTCTTGCGGAAAGACATTTTCATGTGAAAAACAATGTTGATGTCCCCAGAGTGAGTCCTGCTACAAGGAACCTGAAGACATCCTCCTCTTCCATTTCCAGGACATCATAGGTTCTGGACACTGTGCCAAACATTCCCTTTGTGTTACAATGTGTGCCAAGATCAATGCCTTCTGGAGGCTCCTAAGATGTTCCTTTTGTTATTAAGCAACACAATCTTTTCAGAACTAGTCCAAATTCAGAGGGTGGTTTTCAGGAGAATGTGTATTTTCTTTGCAAAATTTCAGAAATGCATCTATGTAA